>NC_133622.1:246120048-246380048 GCF_048593235.1 Sminthopsis crassicaudata
GGAAAGTCCAGATGGAAGCTTAACTCAGAGAAGAGTGAGCAGTGGCTGGTTCAGAGATTTCTTCAAAAGGGGATTCTGGGTAACATCAGCCAGAAGCTGAGACAGACCATTAGATTAGAATTAAGAAGATAGGAAAGAGTAGAACATGTTCTTGAATGAGAACAAAGAAAAGGTTTCAATCCCATGATCGTAAACATCTCTCTTAGGAAATAAATTATAATGATAACAAACAACAACCAAACAACAACAACAAAGTAATTTAAGTTTTAAGAGGTAATTGAGATTTTTTTCTTATGTGATATTCACTAGCATCCTATGGGGGAGATGCCATTAATAGCCTCATTTTAGAGACGAGAAAGGTGAACTTTAAATAGGCAAAGTTATTATCCTTTGTGATGCCTCCAGTAAGTATCTCGAGCAGGATCCAAATTCAAGTCTGGCACACCGCCCACTCTGCTGAAATGCCTCGAGTAAGACTGTGATGTATGATGGTTAAAATGACAAGTATCAAGGTCCTGGTAGCATTTCACTAAATTGTTTATTTACTGTCATTGTAGAATTGGTTATAGGGGGCAGCTAGCTGGCGCAGTGGATAGAGCACCAGCCCTGAAGTCAGGAGGACCCGAGTTCAAATCTGCCTTCAGACATTTAACATTTCCTGGCTGTGGGACCCTGGGCTTAACCCCAATTGCCTCAGAAAAAAAAATAGAATTGGTTATAAAATTAAGACCATGTGGAACCAAAGGGTCTAATCTGGGGTGCATAGACATATAGCTCACTTGCCTCAGGTTCTTCTGGGGAGAATCACAGCAGGCACAAACAATGCAGGACCTTTGTGACAATCTAGGATATCTTCATCACTTGACAAGATGCTGATTACTGAATATACTATGCACAGATGGGGGAAGTAGAAAATATAGTCCTGCCCCCTTGATGGATTTCATGTTTCATTTGAGTTCCAGAAATAAAATAAAGTATGTGGTAAAAAGCTTATGGGCAAAAGTTAAAAAAATTAGTTCCAGAAATAAAATAAAAGTATGTGGTAAAAAGCTTATGGGCAAAAGTTAAAAAAAAATCCTGCCTAGTAATAGATGAATCTGCAATAAAGGGAGAGATCATGTATTAAATTCATCCATCCATCCATCCATCCATCCATCCATCCATCCATCCATCCATTCAACTTCTCTTTCATTCATGGGTTTGTTTGTTTATTTATTCTCTCCTATCATTTATTCAAGGACTTTGTGTTATGGGCCAGAACTCTGAACTTGAAACAAAGGATTCTTACAAGGTACTAAGTCAGTGGAATTGATAGAGACAATGGTTATCTAATTTAGCATGGTTCAGTATGATTGATTTAATCCTATAATGGAACACGTCCAAACAGTTGTTTTGCTGTACAAAAAGAATCAGACTTTGAGATAGTGTACAATTAGCCTGTGAAAGAAATCAAAAATGCAGGTGGACAAACATAGAGGGATTGGGAATTCTATGGAGTGGTTCATAGTCGTCTCCCAGAGTTCTTTTGCTGGGTGCAGCTGGTTCAGTTCATTCCTGGTCTATTGGAACTGATTTGAGAACATTACATTTTAGAGAGAACGTTACACTTTGGTTTTTAATAGAGAGATACAAATAGAGAGGTTGTGGGAAGAGATTCAGTTTGGATGATTGGTATCAAAGGGGAAATGGAAGAAGCCGAGGGCTATTGTGAAAACTCAGTTACAAAAAATATGTTGTGCAAACTCAATTACTATCCGTGGTTGCTTTTCCTGGGGACAGCTATACTATATTTGTTTGATAAGTTCCGGAGAACGGTGATAAATCTTAACTTATAGATCACAATCCTCACACCCTAATTTCTGAGGTGTACAGCTTATAAGAAGAAGATGCTCTGGGAATATGGGCCAAAGCACATTCTGGGATCTCTTCATTCTCTGTACCCTCCTATGTAGACTGAATCGGCTCTCATGGTTTAACTTGCCATCTCTACATAGTTTGCTTCCAGATTTATACATTCAGTTTTGATCTCTCTTCTGAATCCAGCATAATATCACCACAAGATAAATATCTCTTCCTTCATATGACCACCTCCCTAGTTCAGGACCTTAACACTTTTTGCCTGGATTACTGGACTTGCCTCTTAATTGATTTTCCAGCCTCAAGTTATTTCCCTCCTCCAATCTATTCTGCTACAAGTTGCACAATGATAGTCCTGTTCACTTCTGACGGGTTCCCCAGATCCATCTCTGGGTTCATGATCTTGGTTGTCCAGAACTGTCCACAAGGAGCCCAACACAGAGCCACCATGATGCTTTTCTGATAACTTCCTTCCATTTATTCCCTTTATTCTTCTTCCCTCTCTAATACAGCCCCCTACACACACACGCCACAGACACATTTTCTGCCTCTGTCTTTTGAAACAACAATCAAACCAACAATACCATTCCTAGGAAGACATTTCAATCTAGTTGTTGCATGGGTGAGTGACCATCTTCATGACATCCCAATGTAAAATACCAGAGCCAATGCTTTATCCACTGTGCTATTTAGCTGCCTCTCACTCTTACCTGTAGAATCAAATATCAAGTCCTCTGTCATGTCAATCTTTTCATAATTTGTCTATAATTTGTCATCCCAAATAAATCTATATTTCTCCTCTCCAGTCATTCTTTTATTCACTCAAACTGGCCTTCTCACTGGTCCTCATACATGACATTTCATATTCCATGTCTGAGGAGGCTCTTTATAAATAGAAAATACTTCCTCCTCACTTCTACTTCTTAGAAAAGTTAATTTCCTTCAAAATTCAGTTAAATGTTGCCTCCTTCAAGAAGCCTTTCCTAATCTTCTCAACTGCTAGGGACTGTTTTATATTTATTTTACATATATTTTATGGGTTTAATTTGAATTACTGACATGTGAACATAAGATTTCTACAATAAAACAAACTTCTTGAGGGCAGGGATTTTTTCATTTATATATTTTCTCACCATTGTTTACTATAATGCTTGGCACATAGTAGGTTCTTAATGCTTGTCAATTAATAGATTGAGCATATAACTCTTTGCAAATCTTAAAACAAAATCATTACTGATCTACATATAGACAAGAGAAAGAAGGATATGTTTTGTGAAGAAAGAACATTAGAAAATTATAAATACAATGAACTATATTATCTCACACCATATAGCATACTGCATTCTAAATGAATATCTGACTAAAATATTGATAGTTATATCAAATCAAAGTTACGAGGAAGGCAAGGAAATATCATTCACATTATGACTAGGCTGGGAGGAATTCTAAGATGGGAAAGGCATATAGATTTGAGAAGATAAATCAGACAAATTTATATAAAATTGAAAAGTTTTTGCCTACATCAAAGCAAATCATTTGGAAATAGAAAAGAAACAGTTAACTGGAAAAATAATTGCAACATCTCTATGATATGGTTTTTAATCTAAGATTAATATAAACATGAAAAATACATAAAATATATACATATATATGTATGTATCTATATCTAGCCATCTATCTATACATGGAGATAGGAAGAATGGGAGGAGAGGCACATTAATATACTTTTGGTTTGGCCATAAATTGGTCTAACAATATGGAAAGTAATTTCAGACTCTACTATAGATGAATCTTCATATTGGGGATGCTTTAAAAAATTGTTACTTATGAATATAACACACAATTAATAATAAAAATGGTGAATATGATGGATTCAGAAAACCTTGGAAGACTTATTTGAACTGATTCAGATTGAAGAAAGTACTCTCAAGAGAACCATTTATATATTGAATGTAACTCTGAAAAAAAAAAGTTTAACTCATGTCAAATCTGAGCTCAGTGTTGTATCCAATTAGAATATAAGAACATTTATAAAACGATTTGTACCCAATAAAGAAAAATATCACATTAGATTAAATAGAAATAACAGCAATTTAAAGGAAAACAATGTTTGTCTAATAATGTTTACAAAATGTTATGTTTCATTTTGTTATATTTTCATAGATAATGTAATATAGAGGTGTCAACTGTAGTCTGACGAATATAATATTCCAGATGTAGAAGATAGATCAGTTCTGAAATAACTCAATCCTTATTTGCTTTTTCTTGATTCAATTTAGTATTATTTGTTTTCCATTTCCTTCAAAATAAAGCAACACAGGTCTGTGCTTAATATACACGTATAACAGAGGAATATGAGTGCATATGTGACAGTAGCTAAGGGGCACAGCATATGGAGTGATGGACCTGGAGTCAGGAAGACTCATCTTCATGAATTCAAGTCTGATGTCAAACACTTACTAGTTGTGTGACCCTGGCTAAGTCATATAATCCTATTTGTTTCTGTAAAATGAACTGGAGAAGGAAATGGCAAACTACTCCATTATCTTTGCCAATAAAACTCCAAATGAGGTTTTGAAGAGTCGGACATGAGTGAAATGACCAAACAACAATGACAAAAATAACAATGGTGAATATAGCATTTTAGAGAAAGAGACTTGGAAAAGATGGCTGATTTTAATTAGACAGTGAGTCCAAATAAAAGAAGATAAAAGAAGAAAAATAAAAAGATTGAACTGCTGATATCATCAGTATAGAAAAGACTCAGAGAGGCAACTCTGATAGCAATATGTAAGTATAATTTTGCTATAATTTTTCTTTTAGGGTTGCCTGGGGCACTGAGAGATTGTGACTTTTTTTCACAAGGTCACAAATTTAGTTTGTCAGAAATAAGACTTAAATCCACATCTTTCTAGCTTTCAGGCACTTTTATTATATAGTAAGCCATGCTGTCTCTCTAAAAAGTCGGAATGTGTAGAAGATGTCTTGGTCAATGATTTTGCCTTGAGGACCTTGGATTTTTTTTTTTCCGCAGGAAGGAGATCACAACTTCTAACTCAAAGGAGTTTAAGTTAAAGGAGTCAAAGGAGTTAGTTTTTTTTTTTTTTTTTTTTTCCTTCCTGAGGCTGGGATTAAGTGACTTGCCCAGGGTCACACAGCCAGGAAGTGTTGAGTGTCTGAGACCAGATTTGAACTCGGTCCTCCTGAATTCAGGGCTGGTGCTCTCTCCACTGCGCCCCCTAGTTGCCCCACAACTTCTAACTCGACATGAGTTAACTGTCATATTGCTCATGTCCATATTGTGCAGGCCGTATCTCATCATAAGGAGCAGACTTAAAGAGCAGGTCTTCATAGAGATTTTCCAAAGACTCCCTTGATTTCTTGGCAAGAACCTGTAAAACATGTCAGAATTTCAGTGAAGGTCTCTACAAATCACCATCCACGATTTTAATTCCCATTATTCCCATCAGCTTCATCTTGCCCTTTCCATGCTCCTCCTTATTGTTCCCTCTGATTACCAGTTTCCATATTCTAATGGTTCCTACCCTAGCTAGTCTGCCTTGTTGCATAGAATTGATGGAAACTACTTCATTCTTGACTGGAATCTCTACATCCTCCAAACACAGAAAAAGGAGGAGAATTTACACTGATTCTCTGCATGAGTAGGAAATGTTTTGGAAGGCAGTATATTCTCTGATATTCCTTCTCTTCTTCTCTGAAAGGGGGATAGCCCTCTCCCAGGCAAGCAAACTCTAACAGGGGAAGGAATGTGTAGAAAATGCAGAACAAATGTACTCGATTCAATCTCATACCACTTTAGTGCCAACTTTCCAGGGACTCACTGTCCTTTATCTTCCTGGCTACCCTTCTCTTAAGGACTTTAACCTTATTAATATCCTTCTCAAACTAATTGTCAAAAATTGCTCTTACAATTATTGAGTGGAATTTTCTAAGATGTACTACTAAAGATATAAACATAGTTCCAGTGAACTTGACTTTTGTAAATTTGATTTAATAAGTGGCAGAGAACTGATCACGGAGCCAGGAGAAAAACAGTTTAAGTCTTGTGTCTTACATATCCTGGCTTTGTGAACTGGGATAATTACTTAAATTCATGATCCTTGAAGCCTTTCTCTAAAACTGTTTCAGAAAAGTACCAGCCTACTTTGGTAGGGGAACTTTCTTCTTATAGAAATTTCAAAAAGTTCCCAAGTCCAATAATTATTACTAACAATAACTAGCTTTAATATGGAACTTAAAGGATTAATAAGCACTGTATGAATGTGATCTCATTTACTCTTTGTCAACCCAGTGGGTTTGGTGGAAGTGCTGTTATAACCCAATTCAGACCCAATTGAAAACCAGGGTTACGTTGTCAGCCAATGTTTCAAGCAGGAATTGGCTTCCTTGAATTGGACTCAAGTGCAATAACAAAGAAAATATTTTATATAGTCTACCAAAAAGCCAGCCAAATTACAAATTAGGGAGACATATGACCATGAATGATGGGTAAAATTCAGCCTCAGTCAGAGATCTCTTTTTAACTTTATAGGCGCATTTGGCAGATTGCCTGTAGTGATTCAACCTTACTTTGGGTTAAGGATAAGTCAATGTGCCTTGGCTAAAGAAGCTGACTTTGCCTCTTTACAGTATGAATGTTTTGTGTAATCATGTGTCTAGATTGAAACATCAAGGTGTCCTACATTCATTAGTAGTTAACTATTTGAATGGTGCTGTAAAGTTGAGGACAGTGTGACTACTGGAGATTGTTTGAATGCATAAAAGGAGCTCAAGGAGGTTTTCTAATTGTAAACATTCCCTAAAGAAGCTCCTCCTTTATTAAGGGTAGTAGTCACTGAATGTTCCTTCAAAAATTTCTCTGCTGGGGCAGCTAGGTGGCGCAGTGGAGAGAGCACCAGCCCTGAATTCAGGAGGACCCGAGTTCAAATCTGGCCTCAGACACTTAACACTTCCTAGCTGTGTGACTCTGGGCAAGTCACTTAGCACCCATTGCCTCAGCAAAAAAAGAAAAAAATCTTCTGCTATCTCCCCCTTCAGATATATGTTGTTTTCGTAGAAGGGCAATTTCTCTCTCTCTCTCTCTCTCTCTCTCTCTCTCTCTCTCTCTCTCTCTCTCTGTCTCTGTCTCTGTCTCTCTCATTCATCAGAAAAGTAATTTTAAAAGGGTACCTTGATCCGAAAGGCAGACAGGGCAATAAGGAAGGTTGAGATGCAGAACTCCATAGTAGCCAGCATGAACAGCTCCAAGATTAAGCCCTGGAAAATACAAGATAATAAAAGAAGCACAACAAACACGATTGTGGGGAACACAGGCCAAAGGAATAGGGGTTGTCAGTGGGTTGGCTTTGCCCTTTGGGTACCTGAAACAGTCCTTGATAACCTGGCTTCATAGAGGAGCTATGGGAGAGTGAGGGAGGGAGGGGATGAAAGGACCTTAGGGAGATGCCAGATGGTGACAAGGTAGTTCTATTGCTGTTTATTACATCTCTACTGCCTCTCATCTTCTTCCCGGCTTTTTGGTCTATTCCACCCATCTATACTATAATGCAGTTGCCTAAGTTTTGATGTTGTTCCAGTCATGTTCAACCCTGTGGGGTTTTCTTTGCAAAAATATTGGAATGGTTTGTTATTTCTTTCTCTAGATCATTTTACAGATGAGGAAACTGAGGCAAACACATAAGTCATATAGCTAGTAAGTGTGAAGTGTGTGAGACCAGATTTGAACTTAGGAAGAGGAATCTTTCTGACTTCAGACCTGACACTAAACAAGCCAGCCTCTTTTGACTGAGTAATTATGAACTATGTGGTTATTGACTCTCTCCTCAGTTCATTGGAGTTTTTTTTGAATAGATCTATAGAAGGGTGCTGTTGTACCTCACTTCTGAACCCATTGAGGTCTGAAAATTGGGACAGCTGGAACACTCTTAGGAGATGTTTCCAAGGCTGGCTTCTGAGGCTTTTGGGGTTTAGATAACTGTTGCCATGAAAAATGCAAGGGAAAACAAGTGTTAGATACTAAAAAATGGAAACACTTACAGTGACAGTGACTATGTTCTCATAGCATGTGAAATTTTGGTGTCCACCCTGGCATTCGTGATTTACAATCATGTTGAGGTGAATTATAATTATCCCAGTCAATGCAGCCAAGGCACTTAGGAAGCTCGTTACCAGGCAGCATTTCACCTGAAGGAAAGAAATTAATTTTTACTTCCCATTTCTCTCATATATTTCCTGCAATCAGGACTGACTCTCTCTTTGACTCTCAAACTCAATGAATCTAACAGAGGACTCTAGCTATCACAATTGCTTATTAAATCCAAACTGAATTTCAATTTGAAGAACATCTTGGGACCAATGACTACTCTAAATGGGATACTTAAGAAATAATTCTTTTCTCCAAGAAGACATTATTATTTCTAGTTTTGTGCATATCCATTAGTCTATCTTCCCCGGTCAATATAGAAGGATGTGTTGACAACACTTTTTTCCTGGCCTGTATAATGAGAAATAGTGCTTGTTAATTCCTGGAGATAAGAGAAATATGCTAACCAGTTTGGTTTTTACTTGCAAGTGAGTGAAAGGGGCAATATTGTGACTCACCAGAGCTTTGGAGGGTATCTCTGAAGAAACTAGTGAGAAAACACCTGAGACGGTGAACTGTTAGAGAAAAATGAAACAAAAATGAGGTCCATTTCCACATTTCCTCCAGCCTTTAAGAATTTTTTTTTTTTTTGCATTGGCCATATACTTTTTATTTATTATTGTTATTTTAAAATTTATTTATTTTAATATTTTTAAAAGTTTGAATCTGCCCTCTGAATTAATCGGCTCTCTGTCAGGATTTGGGCAGCACATTCATGATGAGTTCTCAAGAATTGTAATTAAGAGTGCTTTAATTCATGCCTTGAAGCCCCATTTTTGATGTGGTAAGAAATAGAAAAGTAAAAAAGAAGGAAAAAGATAACCCTTCCGAATAATTTTTGCCATTTCCTCTAATGATTAAGTAGCAATTATCAATCTGCACTAATTGAATTCCTTTCAACTGTATCGCTCTCACAAGATTAATATGGATTTCTCCTCTTTCGTAGCTAAATAGAAAAGATGAGACACAGTCAGTTACCCATGATTAAAAAATACTAAAATGCAGAAATTAAGTTTTTTTTTTTAATGTTGAGCCTAAGATAACATACATTGATTAACTGTCGTCCTTCAGTCTCAAAGAGGACCAAAATGACATCAGTATGACTGATATGGTCTGCTCCCTATGGAGTAAATATTGACATTGTCCCTACAGTTGGCACTATTAGACTTGTATGGGTAAATAAATTGCCATGCTTATTCACAGGTGAATCTAGGAAAAAGTTATTAATCTAGACTTGATGGAAAGCTCATGGAAACTGGTAAGGGACCAATTGGTTAAATTCATGAAGAGAGCATGATTATTTCTGGGGGATGAGATCATTGAATCTGACAATTAAAAACGTTAATAAAAATGTTATTTTCTTCTAGTGAATAATTTTCAGTTTATACATTAAAGATGTCTAAAAGTTCTGTGTTCAAGCTTGATGTTTATTTTGTGAAATAAACCCAAAATGTGTTCAGAGGCCTCTCTAATCACCATTCTGTGCTATCTCTTGAATTTTCACCATCTATTTCCTCTCAGATCTATAAAGCCTTAAGCTTCATCAGCCATTATCTTCTTCCTAAAAATGTATCAGCTGATAACAGTTTACACTATGCCAGTTCTTAGGGGTACATGAATCTTATCAAATAATATTTGAAGACAAGGAGTGTTCTGAACTTAAAGTTCATTATTTCTAATTCTGAAATGCAGGACATGCTATAGAATAAGAGGATGAGGGAGCAATTTGATAGGGTCATAAAATTCCAGTTTAAAAGGGACATTAGAAACCATCGAATCATCTGTACCACAAGATAAATGACTAAACATTTTCTCTGATCTCTACTACCTCTCAAATATAAACATTTTCTCTGATCTCTACTATCTCTCAAATATAAACATTTTCTCTGATCTCTACTACCTCTCAAATATAAACATTTTCTCTGATCTCTACTACCTCTCAAATATAAACATTTTCTCTGATCTCTACAATCTCTCAAACATTTTCTCTGATCTCTACTATCTCTCAAATATAAACATTTTCTCTGATCTCTACAATCTCTCAAACATTTTCTCTGATCTCTACTATCTCTCAAATATAAACATTTTCTCTGATCTCTACTATCTCTCAAATATAAACATTTTCTCTGATCTCTACTATCTCTCAAATATAAACATTTTCTCTGATCTCTACTATCTCTCAAATATAAACATTTTCTCTGATCTCTACTATCTCTCAAATATAAACATTTTCTCTGATCTCTCCTACCTCTCAAATATAAACATTTTCTCTGATCTCTACTACCTCTCAAATATAAACATTTTCTCTGATCTCTACTATCTCTCAAATATAAACATTTTCTCTGATCTCTACTACCTCTCAAATATAAACATTTTCTCTGATCTCTACTATCTCTCAAATATAAACATTTTCTCTGATCTCTACTACTTCTCAAATATAAACATCTTCTCTGATCTCTCCTACCTCTCAAATATAAACATTTTCTCTGATCTCTACAATCTCTCAAACATTTTCTCTGATCTCTACTATCTCTCAAATATAAACATTTTCTCTGATCTCTACTATCTCTCAAATATAAACATTTTCTCTGATCTCTACTATCTCTCAAATATCTCCAAAACAAAAATTCAATATGAACATATAGCAATTTCAGCTGTCTCAATGTGCATCTAGGATACTAGACAAAGTTTAAAAAGCATCACAAAGTGGCACCTATTCTCAGCTTACTCTGAACCCCTTTCTGCACTGCCCACTATGTTGTTGACAGTGATACCAAACTAACCGCTTCAGTCATTGAACACATGAACTTGCAACAAAACTTAAGAACCCAACACAAGGGGTTTTTCACAAACCCCATATCCCAGATCCCTTTGCCTCTTTCAGTGTTCTGTAAATTCAGGCTCAAGACTATGGAAGCTTTTATGTGTAGCCCACCCAGCCGTCACCATGGCAGTAATCTAGGTTTCCAAAGCTTTCTGGTGCTGTGGTAGGGAGCATCCTGTGCTGCAAAAGATTTCTGAAGGAGAATAGAGGAACAGAAAAAGGAGAAGTCCATGTGTCTGGACTTCAAATAGAGCTGAAGCCCACGTGTTCCAGCCTTCCAGAACCTCAGTCACAAATGACACAAATTAACCCTGTAGCAACTGAATAGCAATTCTTTGAAGAGCTAGATCAAAGGACTAAGAGCAGAAGGAGCAGGTAGGACACTAGGGCAGGAGATTATGTTTGTAGGCTTGAGTGAAAGGCCCTAGAATCCAGTTGGAGTGACAACTTTTTCTCCGAAATCATTCATGACAGAGATTTCGAGAAAATCAGGAAAATCACCGTCCAGAGGGAAAGGGAGTCAGGAATTGAGTCACAGTGGAAAATAAAGGGAACAGGCCAGAGATTGTCAAAAATCTTAGGGAAAAGAAAACTTAAAGGCCTTGAACAAAAGCAGGTAAATCAACATTGAAAACATTAATGCAAAGGGATATTTCACCCTTATCTACTAAATGAGTTCAGGCATCTGTAAAGAAAGGAAAATGATTTTTGTTTTTCTTCCTAGGTTATTTTTACCTTTCTAAATCTGATTTTTCTTATGTAGCAAGGCAACTGTATAACTATATACACATATATTGTATTAAACATACTTTAACATATTTAACATGTATGGGACTACTTGCCATCTAGGGGAGGGAAGAAGGGGAAAAGTTGGAACAGAAGTTTTTGCAAGGGTTAATATTGAAAAATTACCCATGCATATGTTTTGTCAATAAAAAGCTATAATAATAAAAAAGAAAAATAATTAAACACTTAATAAAACAAAGGACCATCTTGAATTTGAGGAAAACATGGAACCACAAAACATGATTTCTGACTTGTTAAGAAAAATGAATCCTATGTCAACAGAATATATAATCTGAATAGCAAAAATAATGGAAGCAAGATTTTTTTTTTATCTGTAAGGGTAAGTCTCAGAAAAAGCAAAAGAGAGTAATTTTACAAATATAACGAAGTCCAAGATAATCTAGAAGTTAAAAAAAATCACATTAAAATTATATATACTGGGGCATCTAGGTGGCGCAGTGGATTAAGCACCAGCCCTGAAGTCAGGAGGACCCGAGTTCAAACCTGGCCTCAGACACTTAACACTTCCTAGCTGTGTGACCCTGGGCAAGTTATTTGACCCCAATTGCCTCAACAAAAAAACAAAGACAAAAAAACCAAAACAGAATACCGATCCTATCTCATAAAGAACATATTGATCTTGAAGACATGTTATATAGAAACTGTCTAAAGATGATGGATCTCCCAGAAGTACATGGCAAGACGAAAAACTCCATGAAATGAGCAGGACCAGGACTTCAACAACAATACTATATAATGATCAGTTCTGATGGATGTGGCTCTCTTCGACAATGAGATGAACCAAATCAGCTCCAATAGAGCAGTAATGAACCGAACCAGCTACACCCAGCGAAAGAACTCTGGGAGATGACTGTGAACCACTACATACAATTCCCAATCCCTCTATTTTTGTCTGCCTCCATTTTTTACTTCCTTCACAGGCTAATTGTACACGGTTTCAAAATCTGATTCTTTTTGTACAGCAAAATAACTGTTTGGACATGTATACATATGTTGTATTTAACTTCTATTTTTACATATTTAACATGTATTAGTTAACCTGCCATCTGGGGGAAGGGGTGGGGGAAGGAGGAGAAAAGTTGAAACAAAAGGTTTTGCAATTGTCAATGCTGGAAAATTACCTATGCATAAAATTTTTGTAAAAATAAAAAAATAAAAAAATTCACAATAAAAAAGACAAAAAACTCCAACAAAGCCTGAATACCATAGTGTAATACATAATATAAGAGAAATGCCTGAACTTCTGAACAAAGAAAATGAAATACTAATAGAAAAATGTCATAGATCCAAAATCAACAACTTCAATAGCAACTCAAAATCAAACTCATTAGTCCTTTACTTTAACAAATTCTACAAATTCTTCAAACATAAAGAAAAGAAAATTCAAATAATTATTCTGTTCCCACCAGGAAACAGAATGAAGATGGGCTTGGGCCAAATTGAAGGGTGCAGTGAGGGGAAGGTGACTCCTGTAGTTTCTCAGGAAAAGAAGTTCCTGGAAAGAAGTTAGGGTGAGAAATGATCGTAAAGAAGATGGAAAAGGAGGCAGAACTTGTATGATTGTCGTTATGTTTGAAGAGAAATGTTCTGTAGAGAGAGATAGGAACTTTGTGTTGGGTTTTGTTTGGGGATTTGGTACTAAAAAAGTCCTCTCATTCTACCTAACATGTTTTCCAGATCATTTATTGCATATTCTACTTTCCTTTGGAGCTCTAATATTCTTTTTCAATCCGAATGGTCTTTCAAGTGATAAATTTATTTTTATTATTATTATTATTATTATTATTATTTTGGTTAATTTAGTTTTAGCTCATTGACTTGTCTGAAGAATCCATAGCTGAAAAGTAACATACAGCTCTCTAAGGAATAATTTGGGCACATTTTCAAGATGAGGTGGTGAGGAGGAAATGAAGTACAAGATTTCGTGATATTCTTTAGTGAAATTTCACTAGTGATCATGGACAAATATCACTTGGCTTTCTAGGTGTCAGTTGCAAAACCATCTCTTATAGGAGAGACTTTCACTAGATGATGCAAATTTTTTTTTCAATTCTATGGTTCTATTTTCTATTTGTCTAAGGATTCTAGATGAAACATTTCATGATACATTAGAAAAGTAACTTTATAGATGTACTCACACTCAGTCCTCCCCAAAAAGCATAGCCTGAAGTAAAGATTTCAAAATGCCCCCTTCCTTGATCTTCCTGTGACAACCATAATATCCATTTTGTCCACAAACTCGTATTAATCAGTCCAATTAAGACCTGAAGTGCCTGGATGGGAAAAAGAGGCAATGAGGGAGAATATGTCACTAGAACAGTACTCATCTAAAGAACTTCTTGGTTATGGTATCTGTGTCATGCAAACCAGTTCAAAAAAGAAGCCTCTGGACATTGGGGTGCCCTTGCCGGGGAATTAAAAAACTGGAGTTAAATCACTAAAATTATAAATGACCTCCATGGGGAAAATTTTTTTCCTATGCTTAAATATAGCCAGGAAGTTCTTTCAATTACTAAATAGTATTTGTCAAAGATATACTGTTTGGTCAGGCTGGGAGCTAGTAAGTTTTGAGTTCATCCAAATTCAGTCTTGCATACTTACTTAATTATAAGACCATAGAGAGGGCATTAAGTGTTTGTCTGCCAGTTTCATCATCAATAAAATGGGGATATTAATAACACTTACCTACCAGGATTGTCATGAGGAAAAATGAGATATTTACAAAGTGTTTTGTAACCAAGAAAGCACCATATACATGTTATCTATCATCATCATCATCATCATTATCATCATCATCATCATCATCATCAAGCCCACATGATAGTTGGCACAAATATAATACATGCCCTGAATTCCTGATCATAAAAAAGACAATCTAGTTATTATATGATTAGTGTAAAGTGAATAGTTGGAGCAAGAGGGACACATCTATAGTATATAATCATTCTTGAAGGGTTCACAAAGAAATATTTGTTGAAATATTCTTAGTGAATAATTATCACTATTGTTAGGAACTGTTTGACTGCAGGCTCATGGTTCTACCTAGAATTCCTGGAAATGATTACCCAGATGCTTCGGATGAAATTCCCTATCCATAAAACCACTTTCTGTTCTCTCTCCTACATATTACCTGTTTTGCTCCCAAGTCACTATGCTCTCCCATGCCATACCCATCTGACTTTTCATAAACTATCTTCTGTCTTATACTTCTCTTTATATTCCTCTCATTTCGTCATTAATAAAAATCTGCCTCCTGCCAGAAGACCCAGTATCTACACCTAATAAATGTCTTTACTTTTACCTTTTCTCATGGCTCCTGAGATAGCCCCACAAGAATGGGAAAGCATTCTGCTCTTCACTGCTACTTCCAGACTTCTTAGTCAATCAGTTCCTATCCCTTTGTTGTTCAATCCAACTAAATATATTAGCTTATTTCTATCATCTTAGTTGTTCTCTATGATCTCTCCCTCCCCCCCAACATTGATCATTCTTCTTTCTTTCTTAGGGAGTTAACTGTTTATCTCATACTCTTTCTCTCTATCCCAAGTTTGGCCCATTTACTCGAGGGACTCAATTTGCTTATTGAAATGCCCTCAATCATCATTCTCATTCTTGACTTTAGTGATCTACACCTTCATACCACCTCAGTTCTTTGATGAATTTCTTGTCCTCCCCTCCTCCTTCTTCTCTCTACCCTTATCCTTTCCTCTCCTCTTTTCTCTCTCTCTCTCTCTCTCTCTCTCTCTCTCTCTCTCTCTCTCTCTCTCTCTCTCTCTCTGTCTCTGTCTCTGTCTCTGTCTCTGTCTGTCTCTGTCTCTCTCTCTCTCTGTCTCTGTCTCTGTCTCTCTCTCTGTCTCTCTCTCTCTGTCTCTGTCTCTCTCTGTCTCTGTCTCTCTCTCTTTCTCTCTCTCTCTTCACTCTGTTTCTTCACTCTCTCTCTGTCTCATCTTTCTGTGTCTCTCTCTCTATATATATACATATATATATTTGTATGTCTCAATCCATACCTAGCAAAATATTTATAAATTGAGTATTTGATAAATCAGATTAAATTGAGTGAAAATTTGACTCTAATTCTAGATGGCTCTTTAGGAGTAGCAGAAAGCAATCTCACAATGGTAATGCTAGGATTTCTATAAAGATGATTTATTTGGACTTCTAGGAGCCAAGATGGTACAGTAGGTGGTAAATTTCTGTATCTTTCTCATGGTAACCTTCAAACATCCATAAAAAGAGTGCCCCCAAAACAGTTTTTGAAGTCAAGAAACTTGGAAGATTGAAGGAAAGGGCAATGCAGTCTCTAAGAGGAAGTACCTCTATAAGTAAATAGCAAGCCCCACCTCAGCAAATCAATAGTAGATTCTGACCCCCAGTGCAGTGGAACAGGCAAATGCCACATCAGGACCCACTTTGTGCCTCAGAATATCCATCTGAATAGGGAGACTCCAGTTCTGAGAACCTCTATGTACTTAAATATAGCATTGACCAAACAGGCAACCTCTAGGGTCCAGGCCATCAGGTGCTTCAATGTGTCTTTGGGGAATGCATAAATACTCCCACCAACCTCAATACTCTAGATCCCAGCACTGGGACCCTGGCTTAGCATCAGGTAAGCTACTATACTTCTTTGGCCTCCAGCAGTACCATTTATCCCCACCTGACCTCTCAGGGTAGCACTAGACATGAGAGTCTCCTATGGACCTCAAGGCAATATAAGTGTGGCACCAGGTTAACAGCCAGGAACTGTATCCCTGAGAAGCTTGAGGTAGTGTTCCTTTAAGCCCAGATGCAGAGCTCAAACTCAAAAGAAAATAAAAAAGATGAGCAAAAAACAACGAAAAAGGAATAGAAAATTATTGCAGTGACAGGGAAGATCAAGACAAATTCAGCAGAGGACAATGATGTCAAAACACCTGTGGGCAAGACCCTAAAGAAAAATAGGAAGTGTTCTCAAGCAAAAAAAGAACTCACGGAAGAGCTCAAAAAGGAACTTGAAAATCATATAAGAAAGATAGAAGAAAAATTGGGGAAACAAATGAATATGTTGCAAGAGAATTAAAAAAAAAAAAGTCAACTTGGAAAAAGAAGACAATTGCTTTAAAACTAGCATGAGCCAAATGGAAAAGGAGACACAAAAATTCACCGAGGAAAACAACTTAGAAGATACAATTGGCCAATTAGAAAAGAATGTTTAAAAGCTAATTGAGGGAAACTGTATTTTCCCCAAAAATGAATATGCAAAGAAAAATTTACAAAGCATCCATGAGGTGCTTTTCTCATCCTAACACAAGTTCTTCTGTTCCTGTAGAATAGTTCCTGTAGAAAAGAATTATCAATGCTGATAATTTGTCCATCTAGCTAACTTATGTAATAATAACATTCTAATATGTATATATATAGAACAAATAACTGGCATTTTGTGGCTTTTAAAATTTTTTTTTTAAAAACATATAATATATATGTTTAAAGGAAATAAATGTTTGAAAGGTTAAAATGGTTAAATATTCTAGAACAAAAATACTTTGAATATTTCTGATGTTCCCTTTCCTCTACTTTTCCCTCTCATGCCATCTTCATTCCACTCTTCCTTCTCTTCTGTTCTCTCCTTTCCTTTCCTCTAATCTCTTCCTCACTCTTTGTTCCATCTGCTATCATTTAAAAAAAAACCATGAAGCTCAGATTTTCTTTGATACTTAAGAAATCCAGGAGTTCTTTATCTCTTTTTTTTCCTAGCCAAGATCTCTAATGGGCACCATTTTAAAAAGTTTACCAAGACCTGAGAAGAACAGCTTTCTTGCACCATTTTATTTTCTGAGTTATTCATGTAAGTTGCAGCCTCCATACAAATCCTCAATATTCTATTATTTTGGGCTTATACAAGTATCTTCTCATGAGCCTTGTCCTTGCCTTTATCCTTGATCTTTATTTCTTCTCTGTAATATTCATCTGTTTTTACAATTACTGTTAGAAGATGTTAAGGAAAAAATATAAAGTATATCTAATGCTTGTAGGAGGTGATATTCTCATGTAATTGAAGGGAAAACAAAAAAGCTTTTTTATTGCTGGGTTTTTTTTAAACATATCTCAAATCCAACAATCCCAGGGATCTTCCATGATGAATTTCATTTCTCAAAGAGCAAAACCCACATCTCCTAGAGGACAGTAATTAACTTAGATGGGACAATTCTAAGGAAGTAGCAGTTGACTTACACCAAGTAATTGTTCTACACTCTTCAGGAAAGTCCACAGCTTATTCTGTGTGCTCGATGGAGACTTGGCAGTCTCTTCTTCCTCTGGAATGATGTAATGATCACTGGGGAGATCTTTAGAGGACTGTTGTACATGTGATTCCATACTGATATAGTCAAATCTGTACCAACGAGACAGTCCATTATTATCAAACTCATTTCATATGTTGAGTCTTATGAAACTTCAGTCACAGTCAAGAGAGTTGATAAAATACCACAAAACCTACTTAACTTTGCCATCTTTGATAAATCTTGTAGTATCCCCATGTCTTTCCCCAAATGATCAAATTGCACCAACTTTTTCCAATACCGATTTGAAAGAAGAAAAAAAGAACAATAACTTTATCCATTCATTCATCTTTCTGTATGAAGTTTAATGACTTTAATTAACTGCAAATATCCCTAAACTAACTCTCTTTCCCTATCCCCACATTGTTTATATCATTTTAAAACACACAATCTCTAAAGCAGTTTTCATCATTAGAACTGAGGGGAAAACTCACTTTATCCAAGTCTCCTTAGGACATTTTATAGGAAAAAAAACTGTGTTGACTTGGAAGAAAAAATGAGAAAACCATCAATTTAGAGATTGTCTTCTTCAACCATTTCATTTTTCAAATGTGAATGAATATAAGAATGAACACATGATTTGACCGGTGTCACCTAGTTAGCAAGATGAAAAGCCAGGATCTGAACCTGAGTTTCTGACTCATTCTTATGGACCAAAGAGACCAGTTGCTCTCAGACTCATTTCCAAAGTGCTCATATTTAGAAGAGAAGACCCCTGATATCTGGAAAGAAGGATAATGGGGAGAATATAATGTTATCTAGAATAATCTTAAAAGGAGTTCCTTCCTTTTGCATAAGCCATTGATTCTTAAAAGTCCAGAATCTGGGAGCAGGCCAAGGAAATGCTGAAAGCTAAAAGTTTAAATCTCAGGCAGATCAAATTTATATTGTGCCAGGTATTCAGGCAGAGAACTATAGAGTGGAGCTCATATCTTTAGTTCCTACAAAAGCACCATTTTAACAGCCAATAATAGTCATGGACAAGTCTCCCAGACTTCCAACACCAGTTTTTAAAAAAGAGAACACACCATTTTGGGCTATTATATTCATGATATGTTTATGGAACTTAAAATAATGGGTTGACCTCATTTTTCTAGTCATTTAACAGAACAAATGCATTTTGAGGATTTTCCTTTATGAAAATTAAGCCTTTAAAAAAAAGACCTTGAAATTAGAGTAGGACAGTTAGGTGGTAAGTGAATAGAATGTCGGGCATAGATTCAAGGGACTCATCTTGTTGAATTTAAATCTGGTCTCAGACACTCATTAGCTGTGTGACCCTATGCAGGTCACTTAATCTTGTATGCCTCATTTTCCTTATCTGAAAAATGACCTGGAGAAAGAAATGGCAAACGCTTCTAGTATTTTTGCAAAGAAAACCCCAAGTAGGATCACAAAAAGTGGCACATGACTGAACTACAACAATAACATGCCCTAATTCCTGACAAGGCGTCCCAAGGTGAAGGATGCTTTATAGCCCCAACTTGGGGGAAATGAGCAATGATCCCAGAATTTCTGTTTTAGGTTTTTTGTCTTCATAAAAAACTGAAAGCAAAACAACTAAAAAACCAAAAGCAACAGCAAGAGCAGTAGTGGCAACAACAGCCAACCCATGCTTATCGAAGAGTAGTGCTTTCAGTTTTCTTGACTAAAGGATACCTAGAGTTACTACAAAGGGTCTTTTTCCTTTTCAGACACATTCCCAAGGACAGAGGAAAGAACTACTTGCATAGGAGAGTGGGGAGAAGGGGGGAAGAGCTATTCTTTTCTCATCTCAATAGAGAAACCCTTTCTAAAAATCTAGAGATCTAAATCTCCACAGTCAACAATTCACTCGAAGAGGACATTATTTGAGGGATCTTGAATAAAAAATGCACCGATCCTACCTGGAACTCCTCCCAGGACTACAGAGTCCTTAGTCAGAAGTTTCTTCTTGCAGCATTAATACGCTTCTGAGTCATATGTCTAATTGTCACTGAACTAGTCTGGGACAAGAAAGAACTTTTATCATGGGTGCCAAAGTTCACCCTTGTGATGGGCTATTGTCATGTGTTAATGCATATCATGTGGATGATTATCTGGAGAAATCACCATTGATCAGATCATAAAAAAGTAAGTAATTTTCACTCTCCATCTTCTTCTTTATCCCTTTATCTTAGAACAAAGGTTGGATGGGGTGGGGTGGTCTATGGAAATGAGAAAAATGAAATGACCTAATTGTGGCAAAGTGCCAACCATGCTTATCACTTGAGAATAACAGCAAAATGAATGCATTTTTGGATTTTACTTGCTATGGTTGTTCTTACCTTTTATTATATTTTCAGCTGGCCTAGTGAAGACCAGATGGAGACAGAAGTCCTTGATTGCTTTAGCAACTATTCAATTTAAGTCAAGAGGGAGTTCAACCTTCCTGTTTTTCAGGGCACAATATCTATAATTCTACACATATGTATAATGACTCTTAACGTTGGAATTCTTCTAGAGTTTCTGCCTCTGCAGAGTTTTATGAGTAAGGAACCCAGTGAAACTTTTTTTGGGGGAGGATTAGGTTTCCCCTATATTTTGCCCACAGCTTGAAGAACTAAACACTTTTAAATTAAACCTTCTTAGAACTACTGGGTCCAAATTGTTCCTATGTGGAAAAGTCTCCGTCTCTGTCTTTGTCACTATTTCTTTCTTTCTTTTTTTTTTTTTTGAGGCTGGGATTAAATAGCTAGGAAGTGTTAAGTGTCTGAGATCAGATTTGAACTCAGGTCCTCCCGAATTCAGGGCTGGTGCTCTATCCACTGCACCCCCTAGCTGCTCCTGTCGCTGTTTCTTTCTCTCTGTCTCTCTCATACATTCATTCTTCCATACAATTCTATTATGTCAAATGATGTGATAATATGTGCTAATCGAGATATAGCAAATTCAAAAAGAATTTAATATTTATGAGCTAATGGATGATCAGAATTCAGTTAGATTTAAGTAAACGCCTAATCCACATATCTGTGATATTGAATCAGAGCTGTTCATAGAAAGCATCATACCTTGGTGTCAAGGGGATGGAGTCATCAACTCTCTGATACTATAGAAAACATACTATTTAATCAACTCTTTCAGCCTAGTTTGTCATGTGCTTCTTCTAAGCAAGTGGATTTTAATATGACTTGACAGTTAAGCAAACGTTAACTGCCTGAATATGAATAATCTTGTTCATCTTCTATGCTACTATACATACAGGGAACATGTTCCGATTACCATTCTTAGGATCCAATGAAATCCACCACTATTTCTGTGCTATTCCTGATGTCCTAAAGATCATATCATCTGATGTTCTGCATACACACACACACACACACACACACACACACACACACACACACACACACACACACACACACACACTATCTCCCTCCCCAGTCTATTTATATTCTCTCATAGAAACCAGTGTAATAAGTCATTGTTGAAACATCATATAAAGAAAAAGTGTTAGAGACTACCTTCTTGTTACATTGATATACTCTAATCACTAGTGTGTGAATTATCCAACTGGACAATCACCATATGATGAAAAAGCATATTGATTTCTTCCTTTCCCCAAAACTTTTTTGAAAAGGTACCCAAACTTCAAAATTTTTATCAAATGTCAGCTTCCACAAGAAGCTTTCTATGACTTCTTCAGCGGAACATAATCTTTGAGTAGAATTTATTTCATACTTTATTTCTTACCTCTTTTGTATATTTTTATTGCATTATTTATTTTTTCCTCCTTTGCATATTTATTATTTTACATATACTATTGTTGTTACTTGGATGGAAATTCCACCTTAGTTAATAAATTGCAAGCTACATCATGGGAGGGATTATGTCATTTCTCGCCAACAACTGGCATAATCCTTTGTGCACAATAGAGACTTAATTGATATTTGTTAAATCAAATGGTTTCCTATGATTTTCTTCTTCATACTTCATATAACACTGTGTTGTGCAGTTTTCTAATGTATAAACTATACTATTGCTTGTTGCATCTTTTTTGTTTTTGCCAGTATTAGACTGTGCAATTTTCCCATGCTATCCAGAAGGACTGATGAGTTATGGGAGGCAGAAGCCATGACAAATGAGGGAACCTGGGAACTCTGGAGTTTGCAGAGCCATTTCAAGTGAATATAGTCATAAAGATTTGGGGCATTTCTGTCTTACTGACTTGCTTTCAGGAGTGACTTTTCTTAAGGGAGTTCATTATGGAACTGTGTCCCAGGGAATTTTTCCTCTATCTACCTCATTTCCTCTTCTACCTCATTACTACTTGACCAAGTAGCATAGTCTGCCTTCAGTTGTGTCTTCTCTCTTTAAATCTGATTTATTTGTTGTCTTCATTATTATAATAGATTTTATCCTCAGATAAGGATAAGCTATTTCTTATTGTATTTTGCAGGAATCTTTGTAACAAATGAATAGACCATATAATTGACAATTACATTAAGTTAAAAAAGTTTTCTTATAAATAAAATTAATATGACTAATATCAGAAAGAAAGAAAATTATGAAAAATTTTGTAGACAATTTATCAGATGAAAGTATTACATCAAATAAACATAAAGAACATTGTTAAATATATAAGAATATGAATTATTCTCCAACTGTGATCAAAGGATGTAACAGTTTTTCAATGAAGAAATCAGAATAATTTATAGTGATATGAAAAAAATCATTATCAGTTAGAGAAATGCAGATTAAAACAACATTGAGATATAAATTTATATATCAGATTGACTAAAATGATAGAAGAGGAAAGTGACATATTGGAGAGGATGTGGACAATTTGGGATATTAACTCATTTTTAGTGGAATTGTGAACTGATCCAACAATCCTGGAGACTTATCTGGAATTATGCCCAGAGTTAATAAATTGCATATATACCTTGACTCATGAATTCTACTACTCAGATTATTCCTAAAGATAATTAGGGGAAAGGGAAAATAATCTATTTTTTTAGTTCTTTTTAAAAATTTATTTATTTTTTAATGCTCATTACTTTATGAGTAATGTTGGGAGAGAAAAATCAAAGCAAAAGGAAAAAAACATGGAAAAGAAAAATACAGAAAAAAGAAGTGAATACAGCACATGTTGATTTATGTTTAATCTCCATAGTTCTTTTTCTGGATGTAGATGCTATTTTTTGTTCCAGGTCTATTGGGAGTATTTTGGATCACTGAACCACTGAGAAGAACCAAGTCTTTCATAGTTGATCATCACACATTCTTTTTGAAACCAAATATGTCTGATATACTCTCTTCGAGCCAAATCTGATGAGAGAAAGATTCACACAATGCTCATCCCCTCCTTTCTTTCCCTTAACTATAATAGATCTTCTTTGCCTCTTTGTGAGATGTAATTTCCCTTATTTTACTTCCTTTTCCCTCTTTTCCCAATACAATCCCCTTTCCACTTCTATTTCTTTTTCATATTATCATAATAAAATCAAATTATGCCTATACTCTTAAGTATACATAGCAGAAAAATAGTTCTCAAGAGTTCTTTCCATTTTACCTTTTTATGCTTCTCTTGAATTCTGTGTTTGGAGATCCAATTTTTTGTTCAGTTCTGGTCTTTTCATTAGAAATGGATGAAATTCACCTATATCATTCAATGCCCATCTTCTTCCCTGAAAGATAATGCTCATTTTAGCTGGATAGTTTATTCTTGGCTGTGATCCAAGTTCCTTTGCCTTTCAGAATATCAGATTCCAGGCCCTTAGGTCCTTCAAGATGGAAGCTGTTTGGTCCTGGGTAATCCTAATTGTGGCTCATTGGTATTTAAAT
The DNA here is from genome assembly GCF_048593235.1 of Sminthopsis crassicaudata. Classification (NCBI taxonomy): domain Eukaryota; kingdom Metazoa; phylum Chordata; class Mammalia; order Dasyuromorphia; family Dasyuridae; genus Sminthopsis; species Sminthopsis crassicaudata. Next base: position 246,143,822 of record NC_133622.1, read on the forward strand.
TGTTTCTTTCTGGCGGCTTACAATATCTTTTCCTTGGTGCAATAATTCTGAAATTTAGCCATGATATTCCTTGGGGTTTTAATTTTGGGGTCTCTTTCAGGAGGTGATTGGTCAATGCTTTAAATGGCTATTTTACCTTCTGATTCTTAGACATCAGGGCAGGTTTCCTCTAAGATTTCCTATAAGATAATGTCTAGGTTCTTTTTTTCATCATGGCTTTCACAAAGTCCAGTAATCCTTAGATTGTCTCTCCTAGATCTATTATCCAGATCAGTTGTTTTTCCTAGGAAGTATTTCCTATTTTTTTCCTATTTTTTCATTTTTTGGTTTTGTTTGATTCTTGAAGTCTTAATGAGTCATTCACTTTAATTTGTTCAGTTCTAATTTTTAGTGTATTATCTTTTTCAGTTATCCTTTTAAGCTCCTTTTGTATTTGGCCAGTTGAATTGTTTTGTTCATTGTATTTTTTTTCCATTTCGCAAATTTTGTTTTTCACTGAATTGGTATCTTTTTCATATTTATTTTGTAAGGAGTTATATGATTTTTCCATTTCATCAAATCTATTTTGTAAGGAATTATATACTTTTCCCATCCCTTCTTGCAAAAATTTCATTTTCTTCCCCCAATTTTCTTCTAACTCTCTTTTAAGATGCTTTATGAAATTTCCCCCCAAAAGCCTTGTGAAATAGGGTCCAGCTCATGTCTCCCTTTGGGCTTCATCTGGAGTTGATTTGCCTTTAGGAACCTCAGGATTTGAAATCTGTTCTTTCTCTCCATAAAAGCTGTCTATTATGAGAGCTCTTTTTTTTTTTTTTTTTTTTGTTCATTTTTTTTTAAGGCTTGAAGTCTGCTATTAATGAGAAGGAGTGACAGTTGCTTTAGTTTGCCCTGGGGCAGTTCTGCTGCTTGACTTCAGGTGCTGGGTAATTGCAGCTAGGTCCCACATTCTTCCAGGGCTCAGTGGTTTACAAATTGCCTTTTGTAGCAAATCTGTCAAACCATCTGTTTCCAACCAGAACAAAGTAGCCTAAGGCTCAGAAGATTTCCAGGTGTGTGGAATACTCTGATTTCCTACCCCAGCTTCTTGCTCCAGTCTCCTTGTGCTGCGGTCTGGGCTTGGCAGACTGTCCCCCTGTCTGGTTGAAACAGACCTATTCTAAAGTTCTTCCAAGGTATCTTCTCCTGGAAATGTGTAGTACTCCAAATATTTTTGCTTTTTTTGACTCGAAAACCAATTTAGAGCCTTAATCTGCTGTTGGTTTGAGAAAAAGTCAGAGAAGTTCAAAGAAAGTTGTGCCTGCTCACTACCATCTTGGCTTCCTCTCCTCCCATTCCAAGTCATCGCACATTCTTGCTGTTTTGTGAACAATGTATTCCTGATTCTGTTTGTTTCACTTGCATTAGTCTGTGTAAATCCTTCCAGGCCTTTTAAATATCAGTTTGTTCTTCATTTTTTTTATAGAACAATAATATTACATTATCTTCATATACCATAACTTATCCAGCCATTTCCCAATTGCTAGGCATCTACTAATTTTCCAATTCTTTGTTACCCTGAAAAGAGTTGCTAAAAATATCTTTGCACATGTGGGTTCTTTTTCCTTCTTGATGATACAATTCTAGTATTTCCTTGGGATAGAGACCCGGTGAATCTATTTGTTTTTTAAGGTTTCTAGCAGAACTTCTTTGTGGTGGTAAAGAACTAGAAATTAAGGAGATGCCCATCAGTTGGGAAATGGCTAAAAAAGTTGAAACATATAATTGTGGTAGGATTCTATTGAGCATAAGAAATGATAAGCACAATAATCTTAGAAAATATATGGAGAGACTTGCATGAAATAATGAAGAGCAAAATGAGTAGGAGCAAGAGAACATTGTATATAATAACAGCAATATTGCTTTAAGAATAACTGTGATGGAATAAGTTGTTTTGTCTATTATAAATGCCCAATTACTATAAAAGACATAAGAAGAAAGAATCTAGAGAAAGAACTAATAAATAGAAATATGCATTAGATAACTTTATATGCACACACATATATAAACATACGTATATATGTGTACATACACATATATATTATTTGTGTCTAATGTTAGCCATTACTGGGTGGAAGAAAGAGAGAAAAAAAGGGAAAAAGACATTTATATGATAATTTTGTTGTATATTTAAAAGAAATAATAAGTTATGTATAATGGATTTGAAGTTTCATGAGCCATCATCTTTTTATTTTACTACATTATGGAAGGGTTTGTTTTACTCTTTAAATTAAAAATAAAACGAATTTTTATAAGAGAGAATGAACAATGAGGACCCCTAGACAAATATTCCTAGATTTATCCCTGAACTTATCTTGACATTCTTTCATATTCTGAAAACAATTTAAAGAAAAGGATCCATCTCCATCTAATCCACTTAAAGTGAACATATTGGGCTGAAATTCACCTAGATTAGATTCTCTTAAACTTTTATCAGAAATAAGCTTTCCCAGTTGAGTGGGATCCTAATCAGGATTGAGGAGAATATCTCATTGTCAGCTAAGTCCTTCACAAGCATTGGTTTTGTTTTAAGGAAGTAAAAAGAGGAACTTTGGAGCCCATATATAACCATGGTTATTAATACAATAAGAAAATGATAATTTTTTTCAAACTGGTGTATGAAACAGTTGATACATCTACTAAGCTCTTGGCCACTAGTTTAAAACTTTGCCATCAAATGGAGCTATCTAATCCCAGTTCTGCCATGAACAAACAAGTTGACTTATCTTTTCTGTGCCTGCATTTTCCCCTCTATGAAAAGAAGTTTGAAATTGGCTAGTTCATGCATGTGAATTTATATTTCCCAATTAGACTCAAAGGTTGTTCATGAGTCACTTTATCAAACAACTCAATTTTCCTGGTACCTTTCCTGTGGAAAAATGTCTATATGAACAAAAAATATCAAGTTGTTGTTTTTCCATATAGCATTTATTTAAATTTTAACCTTTCCTATGTGGAGATAATCTTTTCAAAATCAAATATTTTCTCAGATGACAAGCCTTCCACAGAACATATCTTCTTAATTCTCTCCCTTCATAAAAAAGAACAATTTAATTTAAATAGCTTTAATGCTTCTGATGACTACATTACAATTCATATTTTCTGGATTATTTTTTATGTTTTTGCCTTAATTTTCACAATTCTATTTCATTATGTAATAGACTGAGGCAGGTTTTCCTAGTGTTGGCATTTATTTCTTATTTTATATTGGAGATAATGGGAAAATTACTATTTCTTTTTTCAAACTTAAAATCATAGATTTTTAAGTGCAAAGGTGCTTCCAGAATAGTTATGTTATTTCAAACTCATCATTTTACACATGAAAAACTGTAGCTTAAAACATTTAGATGAATTGTATAGGTCACAGAGGTACTACTATGTGGTAGAGATAGAATTTAATACTGGTTATCTCCAAACCCCCTTGACATCTGAATTCTGAGATGTGATTTTTTTTTTTTTGGCTTTATATTGCCTTTTACAATGCTACCCCACCATTTCCTGGATCTTTTCTTATATATCATGTGTGTGTGTGTGTGTGTGTGTGTGTGTGTGTGTGTGTGGTGTGTACACACACTTTTTCTGCCATTCCCTGCCCCTTTCTATACCAGTTTTTTGATTTATCTCTATGAGGATATTAGTCTTAATCTCTCTCTCTCTCTCTCTCTCTCTCTCTCTCTCTCTCTCTCTCTCTCTCTCTCTCTCTCTCTCTCCTCTCTCTCTCTCCTCTCTCTCTCTCTCTCTCTCTCTCTCTCTCTCTCTCTTCTCTCTCTCTCTCTCTCTCTCATCTCTTCTCTCTCTCTCTCTCTCTCTCTCCTCTCTCCTCTCTCTCTCTCTCTCTCCTCTCTCTCTCTCTATTCTCTCTCTCTCTCTCTCTCTTCTCTCTCTCATCTCCTCTCTCTCTCTCTCTCTCCTCTCTCTCTCTCTCTCCTCTCTCTCTCTCTCTCTCTCTCTCTCTCTCTCTCTCTCTCTCTCTCTCTCTCTCTCTCCTCCCTCCCTCCCTCCCTCCCTCCCTTTCCTGAGGCAAGTGGGATCAAGTGACTTGCCCGGGGTCACACAGCTAGGAAAATATTAAGTTTCAGAGACCAGATTTGAACTCAGTTATGTACAAATATATATATTTCACTTAACAGGGAAAGGAGAGAATAAAGAAAAATGAATTTTATATTAAAGCTTTTTATTTTCAAAATACACGATATTTGTGGAAACATATAGAGAGGAATTGCACATGTTTAATATATATATTGGATCACTTGCCTGCCTAGGGTGGGGTTAGGGAAAAGAGAGAGAAAAAAAATCAGACACAAGGTTTTGTAAGGGTGAATGTTGAAAATTATTCACACACACACACATATATAAAATAAAAAGCTTTAATTAAAGGATTGTGATTATCTCAAATTGAAAGGTTTTTATATACAAATATAATTAGAATTAAAAGGGAAACAAGTAAGGAAGAAAAAATGTTTGTTTTTAACAAATTTTAACATCCAAAACATAAAGTGAACTGATTCAAATTATATTAAGAGCCACCCACAAAAAGATAAATCAGCAAAAGATAGAAATCGGCAACATTCAAATGAAGACAGTGAAATTGTGGGCAATGACATAAAAAATAATGACAGCAATCCATACTCAACTCTGACTTTATCTCATGTATGTTAGCCTGAGAAATTTTTTTAAAGGAAAATTGTAATTGTTGAAGGTGCTATGGTAGTAAAAACACACTAACTTGATAGAATCAATTGATTCAACTTTGAATTATCTCATTCTTTAACAGACAATAGCAAGGTTTTGGCCCAAGTTAGAACACAACAAGAAAAGAAGGAAAGGTGGGTGACTCAAGGGGAAGACATATGCACAGAAATATTTATAGAGGCACTTTTTGTTATTAGAAAAAAGTGAATAGTCATCAATTGAGGAATGGATAGATAAAATATGGCATATGATTATGTGGAATATTAGGCTTATATGAAATAATGAAAGGTGGATTCAGACAAATCTGAGATGATTTGTATGAACCAAAGCAGAAAAAAATTAGCAGAAAAAGGAGAACACAATGCTGTTTGTCACATGACAAGATTAAATGATTGTGAAATACATAACCATTCAATTTAGCCAGCCAAGATAGTGGAGGAAAAGTAAGAACTTGCATGAGTTCTCCTTCCATCCCTTTCAAATCCCTTTAATAATGAATCTTAAATAAATTCTCATGTAGTAGAACCCACCAAAAGATAGATTGAAACAGTTTTCTAGCCCAACACAGCTTATAAGGTAAAAAGGAAAGGTCTGTTGCATCAGAGTGAAAGTCCAGGGCAGGCTGGGCCTCCAAGACCAGGTCTTATCAAACGAGGGAACAAACCTTGTGGAGGCTGAATCATTGGCGACAGGGGAGTTTTTAAACCTTTCAGCCTATGGGTGCTTGTACTTGGATCTGAGTGGCAGTCCTGGGCCTTGTCCCAGAGTGAGGAAGAGTACTAATATAGCAGAGCTTGAGGCTGCAGGAGAGCAGGAACCCTGGATATATTTCTAGGGTTAAAAAGAATTCTTGTGATTTCTCATAACCAGTGCATCATACAGGAGAGTAAAAAAACATACCCCTCTCTAGCTCATACCACCTTGGAAGAGTCAAAAATTTATAAAATCCCAAAAGTATTCTGAAAACAATTGCTCAAAAATTTTGAAGAGAGAGAGAGAGAGAGAGAGAGAGAGAGAGAGAGAGAGAGAGAGAGAGAGAGAGAGAGAGAGAGAGAGGAGAAGAGAGAGAAAGAGAGAGAGAAGAGAGAGAGAGAGGATGAAAATAATAACTTCATTTAATCTTGGATTGGATAGCTACTAGTTGATTGATACTGGGGAGATCATAGGAACACTAAGATTCTCTCTCCTAATCTGAGAAATACAAATCAGTTTCTCTCTGTATCAAAAAAATTATTGTAAGGTAATCATTTTGGAAATTTGGAAATAACATATACATTGGAGATTGTATATTCAATTATTCAAAATGTGATTTGTACTTTAGGGAATAAAACTTTTTATTTTGGTACAGTATATTAGGTCATTAAATAATATTGAACTGCTTATCTTATACATGTATACTAGCATATGACATGTATACACGTATCTGGGTTTGTTATTATTATAGCAGCTATAAGCTCAAATAAGACTTTAGGGACAGCATATATGTGTATGAATACATATATCTTTAAATCTAAATGTATATCCATATATTTATTTATATATATCTGTACATATATATAAATACATGTAATATATATATATATATATATATATATATATATATATATATATATATATATATATATATATATATATATATATATATATATATATATATACATGTATATATATGCACTTTATAAGCAGTCTTTTGCTATGGCTGAAATATGAATTTTTTTTAAACATCTGATAGATTTGATAGATTTTATCATTTTATTTCTTAGATTATATGTTTCTTGAAAGTAGGGTTAGTTTTTTTGCCTCTTATTGTATGCCCAACATTTATTAGTTATTTATTATTAATAATTATTAACACTATAGGAAAACATAATTAGTATAAAATAAATTTAGTTGGACTTCATTGTGGATAAAATTAAGGATTATATGGAAAACTCTTATGGATTTTCAAGACCCCAAGGACTTGACATGGAAATGCAATGTTTTAATAAGACTAATGAAAAAAAGTCAATTTTCTTGTTTATGAAAGACACCACTCTGTAGTTAATTATACTCAAGAGAAGGACCAAAGAACCCATAGTTACTAAGGAGGTAATGTGTCCCCCTTGGCTTATCTGGATAACTTATGAATCTTTTTTTTTTCCAGATACTTCTAAGGAATGTATTTTATCATGATTAGCAACACTATTTCAGTGAAACCATCAGGATCACATATTATTACTTTCATTATTTCTCTCCTCTTATTCTTCCAGAGAGGAGTGAAGAAAGGAGATTCAATCATATTTCTACCATGCTAAGACCCAAATCAAGACTTTGGAGAAAGAAGAAACCCTCCATGTTATCTAATCATATGTTTTTTCTCTTTTATTTCTTTTTGACTGGTTAGGTTACAAGTTTGATCCTCAACGAGTTATTAATTTCCGAAGAGAAAGGATGATAATGTAGAAAGTGTGCTGGACTTCAGTTAAGAAGACGAACACATGAAATTTGTCTCCAGTAGTGATTTCCTATGTGATCCAAGGTAAGTCAACTTTTCTAAAATAAAGAAAATCCCATTGTGTATATCTCAAAGTGTTGACTTAGATATCTTGAATATGAGGCTTTTTAAAAGTTGTATGAATATCAAGATATTAGTAAATGTCAATTATTAATATTACCACTACATCATCATTATCAACATCATCATCATCTTCATCATAAATTCAAAATATTCTTGACTTTTTTTTTGTCTGTGACCCTAATGCCTTATGCAGTCTACTGAAACCTGGGACTATGAAGGACAAAAATTGAATTGAAATATTATCTGTCCATTGATCATTTATTTATTTACCACCTTATACATTTAACTATCTATCTTAAATAGATATACAGATATAATCCTTAAATAGAATATAGAAGTCATCTTTGAGCACTTGAACTTCAAGAGAATGGCAGTTGTTGCTAGCTCTGTAAATCTCAGTACAAAGGAGAATTCTATTGTCTGCGAAAAGTAAATGGGTATTTGGGACCTTTTTACCAGGAAAGCATAAAAACTGTACAATGAATTTTGACTAATTATTATCTTATGTGGTGATAAAGCAGGGCTCTGAAAATCTCTGGTTTGAAGAAAAAAAAGATCATTTTAAGCATAAGAGCATTTGAGAAATGAATTGAGCAAAGGGAAGGGATATTAAACAAGTCAGATCTAAAGTATCTAATTTCTCTGAACTTTAAAAATATGAAAAAGTTATTGAAGCAATCAACCAATAAATATTTACTAAGTGCCTGCTATATGTCAAGCACTGTTGCAAAGTGCTAGAGATAATAGATAATAAAGAAGCAAAAGATACTTTCTTGGGAGCAGCTAAATGGGGTAGTGGATAAAGCACCAGCCCTGGAATCAGGAGTTCAATTTCAGCCTCAGACAGTTAATACTTCCTATCTATATGGTCCTGAGCAAGGCACTTAATCCCAATTTCTTCCCTAAAAGAACTTAAAATTTAATAGGAGAGACATGGACAAAAATATATAGAAAACAGCTATTTCTAGGTAAAATAAAGGATTAATATAGAGAAGGCACTAGAATTAAATGAGTGGAATTACAGCTTATTTATTTATTTACCCTTTCGAGTTCATAGATATTTTTAAAGAATTTTTTTCCCCATGAAAAGTATATTCTTTGGATTTAGGTGAATAAGGATAAAAAAAATCTAATAAAATAGAACCCAAAAGCTATCTTTGAGCACTTGAACTCCAAGAGAATAGTTGCTGCTATTAAAAAAAAAAAAACAATGTAAGGTATTGGAAAGACCTAGGAGTTAAAGACACTGGGTTGTCTTTCTGATCTTTATATTAGCAAATTGTCATTTGCCATGAGACATATTGCTTTCCTGTGGATTCAGTAAAAATATTCAGTAAAAAAATGGTGTTGACCAAAAAAAAATTTAAGGAGTCATAAAATTTTAAAATTTTTTGTTTTATTCAGTAACTGAGATAGCAGAATTTTGACTATCAATGTGAATTAAGGAGAAATTTGGATGATTCACAAAATATAGGCCTTGAAAATTAGGAAAAAACATGTAAGTACTAGAATTTGAAATCTATAATGGAATGATTTAAACATCATAATACATTTCATATTTTATTGTAATTTTGATAATTCAATCTATAGGTAATCGCATTTTTACATATTATATTATTATATATGTGTGACATATAATTTTTATTATAGTTTATGTTATATATTAAAATATAATAAGTGTTTTTATCTTCTCCCCTTCCTCAGTTTTCTTGCCTGTGTTTTGGAGACCTTCCTCTTTGATGTATTTGAATTTGTCTTTCCTCATAGTTGCTCTTTGTCTATCTGCCCTGCTGCCATCAGTTTAATGTAGTTTATGACAGTTTCTGTAATATCAGCTGAATTCATGGATCAGCATTAGAATCGGCGCCTTCATTTTCAGCATTGCTCCAGCTGTGTACAGAATAGATGGAACCTGGTTCTCTTTGTGAAGTTTTTGAAAGGAGGAGACAAGGAATTTCATTTTTCTCATTTCTTTGCTACCCTATTTCGGCTGTACTTTCGATCTCAATAATTTACTGGGAGCTAGCAAGTATGGTCAACTTCACCATCATCACAGAATTTCTCCTTGTCAATTTTGCCAGCATTTGGGAGCTACAGGTTCTTTATGCTATGTTTTTCATTCTGATTTATCTATCAACTTTGATGGGGAATTTCCTCACCATTATTGCTATTATCACTGACCAACACCTTCATGCTCCAATGTACTTTTTTCTAAGTAATTTATCCCTGTTGGATATGTGTTACATATCAGTCACTCTTCCCAAATTCATTGTTAATACCCTGATAGACACTCCATCCATCTCCCTCCTGGGATGTATGGCTCAAATATTCTTAATTTTGTTTTTTGGAGGAGCAGAATTTGCTTTCCTCATGACCATGTCCTATGATTGTTTTGTGGCCATCTGCTACCCCCTGCACTATGGGGTCATCATGACACGAGCCCGGTGCTTTTGGGCAGCAATTGGCTCCTGGTTCACTGGCTTTGTCTATTCTGCCCTACACACAAGTAACATGTTTCGTTTGCCCTTTTCAGGATCCAATGTGATCCACCAGTTTTTCTGTGATATACCACAGATATTGCGGATTGCAAACTCCGATGTATACAATACTGAATACCTACTACTTGCCATAAGCTCATGTTTTCTATTATTGTGCTTTGTCCTTTTAATTATATCATATGCTCACATCTTCTCTAGTGTACTCAAGATCCCCTCCATGGAAGGACGCTACAAAGCCTTATCTACATGTTCCCCTCACTTGATTGTCCTTCTCTTATTTCTCCTTTCTATAATTATTTCAGTCTTGGGGCCGACATCAGACAGCTCACCGGTTCAGAACCTTCTTATTGCCATGGCTTACACAGTACTGCCCCCATTCATGAACCCTATCATTTATAGCTTGAGAAACCAGAAGATCAAAGTTGTGTTGATTAGGATAATCCGAATGGCTTTATTTCCCAAGAAGGATGTGTCTAGCCCTAAGAAAATTAAGAGGACAAAGAATGTATAGCTAGGGTATTGAATATGCAAAAAGGCACAACAGCTAGACTTAAAAAATGAAAAAATGAACCTGTCAGTCATTTCTTCCCTTTGATTCACAAAAGAAGTATAAGAATATCCTCAAAAATCAAAGCTAAGACAATTAATGCATGGAAATGAATGACTGAACCATTTTTAAAGATCTAAATATGTAATAGGTGATGATATCTATAAATTAATCCATCCAAACATGAACCCATTTTGCTTTAATGCTATAAGTAGAGACCTGGGAATTTACTGGAAATAGTGGATTCCCATCATATGGAGAATGAATGAACAAATTGGCATATTATATAATGGGCTATTATTGGTCTCTTTAAACATGAAAGAGAGAATAATAGAAACCTGAGATAACTGATGCACAGAGAATTGAACAGAACTGGGAGCACCATCTAGCAATGACTGTAGCATTAAAAAGGAAAAGAGTAAGAAAGACAATTGTTTGATGCAATGACCAAGTATGACTCCAAATGGCTGATGAAGAAGCTTGCTAATTAGATAGATGATGGACTTTAAAGATAGAGAATTAATCCTGTATTTCCAGGCATAGACAATGTGTAGATATGATTTTATTTTTCATTCTTTCTTTTTTTTGAGTAAATTTTAAAATTTATTTTAAATGTAAACGTAAAACAAGAAAGAAATAAAAAAGAAAGCATCGTCATATAGCAGAACATGAGAAGATTCAATATAAAACAAATTTCCATTTCAAGAAAAACTATATTAAAATGTTACACATTGTTTTGGAAACTGTCCAACTTTTTTGTTATGTTTATTTTTTTCTTTTCTTCTTTACTATTCACTTTCTTCTTTATTTTTCCTTTCTTCTCCACTACCTCCCCACCTTAAAAAAGATAACAATTAAGTGTATATGTACATACATGTATAGATTTAGATATACGTAAACATATACACATATATATTCATACAGATAAATGTAAGATTATGCTATGCTTATTTCTATTTGTCATCTGTTCCTCTGAAGATTGATAGCATTTTCTTCATAAATTACATATATATGTTCTCTTTGTGAATTTTTGCTCATATTTATTGATGTCTCACAAGACAAGAATGATTATTTAAAAATAAAAATAAGTTTAAAGGTCCATACTTCTTTTCTTGTTTCCATTAAAAGTGAAATACCCTTTGTGACTGGCGGCATTTTGTGCATATAATAATTGGGGCAATATAAGTGTCAGGTCATGAAAACCTTGGTCCAACATGACTGAAATGAAGAAAAAATGAAGGGCCCATTTTCTTTCCCAAAACTCTGATATAATTATCTTTGCAACTTAATCAATAACCTTTTAAAGTTTAAATTTCTTCTAATGCTCACAACATTTTTCCAACCCAGGGCAACTTAGATAGATAGAAAAGAGATGTCTGTAGTCACTTTGAGTGAAGAATGGCTGGGAGTGGGGTAAGATTGTAGGAAGATAGGGATGGGTCTTGTATAGCAGCTACAGAAGTAACAGGAGAAACAGGAATACTCAGTATCTAGGGATGGCAGAGCAATAGAATACCCTAGTCAGAAAGCTATTTTACAAGATTCACATGTTGGCACTAGGCAGGATTTCGTGCCATTTGGCACTCCTTGAACATATTACACAGTTCTGGATTGTAATTGGGGGGAACAGAGATGCAGTCACAATTACCAGGAACAGGTGTCATACCTGGATAAGGACCAGAGCACAAAGCCAGAGGGCAGTGACCATACTTCTCCTTGGATCACATCACCATGGAAGCACCAAAAAGGTCCCCAAATTGAGCTATAGAAACTTAGATCAGCCATTCCTCCAGAATTGAACAGAGCTTAAGCCCAACATAAAGTGCAATGTCAAGTAAGAGTCTGGAAAAGGAAGCATACAACCACCACCACCACCACACCACCACACCACAAGTCTGATTAAAAAGTCTGGAAAAAAATTTATAGTGACAGGAAAATGATCAAAAGCCAAACAGATTTTTGAAAAGGACATAAGATAAAGCAAAAGGGAGGGGAAAACACAATGTTAACTGTGAATGGAATGAACTCACTCTTAAAACTGAAATGGAAAGAATAAAAATAAGCAACAAGGTAAGAGAACTCTCACTTTTGCAGGTGATATGATGATATACTTAAAGAACCTAAGAGAATCAGCAACAACAATGACAAAACTTATCCGAGATGACAAACTTAACAAAATTTTAGGAAATAAAATTGTTGTTTAGTTGTACCTGACTCTGTGTCCACATTTCAGGATTTCTTGGCAGAGATACTGTAGTGAATTGCCATTTCCTTCTTTAGCTAATTTTATAGATGAGGAATTCTCCCTAATTTTAGGCCTGGAAATCTACTCACTATATCACTTAAATGTTCTATAAAATATAAAGTAATAAACTCACACAGATGATCATAATTTCTATATGTTAGCAACAAATCCAGCAGAGATAGAGAAATTCCATTTAAAATAATTGTAGGCATTGTAAAATACTAGGAAGTCTGCCAAGAGGCACACAGAAACCATACAAACACAATTACAAAATAATTTTCACATGAATCATATCTAAAGAATTAGAAAAAATATTAATTTTGTGGGTAGGCTAATAAAAGTGATAATTCTACTTAAATTAATTTACTTATTCTCTGCCATACCAATCAAACTATCAAAAAATTACAGAGTTAAAAAAAACCAAAATTCATCTGGAATAACAAAAAATTAGCTATATTAAGGAAATTAATTTGAGAAGACACTACAGCCATTGTTCTTCCTCTGTGGTTGGGCTGAGAGGGTCATGGTGTTACAAATATTGAGAAAGTTCATTTGAATATTCTGTCCACTATGAATCTTTATATTTAGTATTGATGTTACTCAATTTACTATGATACTTTTTAGAAAGAGGTAGTTTTTCTCCAAATCTCTTTTATTTAGGTTTGTTTTGTTCTTGCTTAATCTGTAATCACCATTGTTCCTTTTTTTTTTTTTTTTTTTTTTTTTTTTTACTACATCTGAAGCAGGAAAGATTCTTCTCCCTTATTTTAATTCTGTGTGTCTCTTGATTTCAAATGTTTTTCTTGTAAACAACATATTGCTGTATTTTGGTTTCTAATCCATTCCGTTTTCTCCTTTTTTTTTTTTATGGGTGAAGTCATCCCATTCACATTCATAGTTATAATTTCTCTGCATTTCCTTCTATTCTACTTTCTTCTGCTTATACTTCTTTCTCTTTATATCCTGTCCTTCTTCTCAAGTCTGTTTTGATTTATTGCCTTTTAAAAAAATCTGCCCTTCCTTTTTATTATCTCCCTCCTCTTTCCTTTTTCCTTTTATCCTCCTACTTTCCTGTTTAGCAAAAGAGACCTAAAAAAGAAATGTTAAATAATAAAATTTAAAAAAGTAAATTAGGAATTATGAATAAATGAATTAAACATTTAAAAAGCATATTCATTGTTAAATCACATTATCCTGTGAAAATGAGTCATATTATTTGCATCTATTCCTCTGATTGGACTCTTTGACTGGAGAGCAGAGCCATGCTGCTTTTTTCCCCCTGGGAGCACCCAACACAGTCTTCTTTTAATTTTCTACAAGTTGCACTGCCTTTGCATTTTTCCTTTATCCCCTTGTGCTAAGTTCTGTTTCCCCTTCATCTTCCCCTACTCATTTCTTTACACTTAACAGAGTTCCTGATATCCAAGAGGCATTCAGTAAATGTTTATTGACTATTGATTAAGACTGACAGACTCCCAGTGGCCTATTCTTATGTGGCTGATATTTTAATAAGACTGAAGGGAGAACTTTTTTCATTGGATTGTTTATAAAATAGATTCTTCCCTAATTATTCTCAAGGGCTGGGCGAAAAAATTCATAGCAACCCAGAGCATGATGATGTTGATATTGAATACTCTGGTGATTTCACAGCACCTTCTACAAAAGACATTGGGCAATATATTTCACCAAGTTCTGTAACATAAAAATCACCAAAATCTCCATAGTGATAGTAGGTTCAGAGGTTTAGACTTGAGTACCTTGACATATTTTTGAATCTGCCCATCAGGATGGAATAAATTGATGAGGAATGAGATAATGTACAGATTATGTTTAGAAATGTAAGTAGATGGAGAACTGTGACAAAGACAACATATACTGTAAAGTATGCACATCAGAACGAATAACTCAGGTATTTTCATTGTGATTGTCATTATTTTTCTTTGTGACCATGAGTATGCTCAGGTGCTTAATGTATGAAGTAATGATCATGGAGATGATTTCTCTGTGATTCTTTTGTGTGTATGAGAAGTGATTTGGTGGCAGTACAGATGGTATGGTAGGTGAAATTAATCTGAATTTTACTTCTGGCTTGTCTGAGCTGTATAATCATTTCAGCTTCCCTCTGAGAATATATTCATTCTTCCTGTATGTATCAGTTGTACATGCTTATTTACTTGCTTTTTCCTTCTAGTTTACTCTAATTTCATGGAGGTCAGGGATTTCTTTACCTTTTTTTTTTTTTTCAATCCCATGTTTACCACAATATCTGGGACATGATAGACACTTAATAAATACTTGTCAGTTTACTGTAAGTTGACTATGCATAAGCTTTAGCATCTCTGAGCCATTACCATACCTGTAACATGTGCATAGCATTATCTTTGTAACTCAGTCATGTGGAGATGGTATGTAAATATACTTTGTGAATATCAAGAGTCCTATGACAAATGAAAAATGAGTCATAATTATTGTTCTGATCTCTGATTGTAGACCATAGCTATATCTTCATTTAACTGAAATTTGTACCATTGAACACGAGGAGAGCTTGGCAAGAGTGACAATTCCTTGTTGCATTTTGTTTGTAGCATAGTCTTTATGATGAAACCTGGTAGACATAGGAACTATATGTCGATTCTAACTTTACTTTTTTGTTTCCCCCATCCTTTTCTGTGTAAATTATTTTGCTGCAAAAAAGATGAGTTGGACTTTTGAATAAATTCACTGGAGAGAGTGCTGAATTTGGAAGCAGAAGACAATTATTTAATTCTGGCTTTGTAATTTACAAACTGGAAAAATTAGAGTCAATTATTGTTTGTCTCTGTTGTAGAAATAAAGTACTTGGAAAATTGAACTTTAAACTTCTAGTTTTGAGTTTCTGCTCCTATGATCATGTTTGAAATAGATATTCAGATAAAGACGATGGACTTCACTGAGAGCCTCAGCAATTCCCCAGCTATTTTCAGATAAAGTGTATGATCTTCAGTTGCTCTTTCTGTTGGAAGCTACTTTTGAATGACTTGAAATCGATGATAGCCAGTAGGTCCCCTAGGTTCTTCTAACTGGAAAATGGACATTTTTATGTGTAGGAAATAAAGCAGTGAAATTTCTCAGTGAAAATTAAAATTAGGAGGTTGATGATATGACCTGAAACCCTCTAAATTGGTATTTTATCATATTATCAATGGGTAATTCTAGGTCTCTGACATCTTTCTCAAGTCTGGAGCATAATACATATTTTGTTTATATAAGTGTGAGTATATTAATGTGTATAGGTTTATATCTATTATAAGTGAATGTATATAGATATATCTATACACACATATACTATATATAGTAAGATTGTGCTAAATCATTAAGGGCACTGAATTTTGACAATATTGTTTAAATGATTGAATTGTGAGACTTTGTGATGGGATATTTGGAAGGTTGGAGAATTAACTCCAATGTTATCTTGGGAATTCAGATTTGTGGAAAAGTTTGGAAAGAGGCTGAAGTCTAGAAGAGTGTTTGTGGTTAAATGGAAGGGGGATACAGATCTATTTATCATCTGTCTATCTATCATCTATCTATCTTCCTATTTATCCATCATCTGTGTCTATCTATCTATCACCTCTATAATATATGAGCATATAAACATTGTCATGTATATAAAATACATACTATATATATTTATATATGTAACATTTGTATATAGATTCATACACACGTATATGTATATCTACATGTAATTCCCACAATGTTTTTATGGCTGTATGTAGCTTCCATCTTTTATATCTATTAATTTATTGTCTATCATGTATCTCTCAAAATGTGTATTTGTATATCCATATATTGATCGCTATCACTACTTCCATCTCTATCTCTATCATCTGCATTTCTACTTATACCTCTATGTCTGTCTTGCCTATCTATAAAGTAGACATAGTTTACTCTCCAGTATGTCCCTATAGAAGTAAAATCAGAACACCACTCCTAATTCTTTTTTTAAAATAAATTATCTAGTACTATAGTTCTTATGGTAGTCAACCTGGAGAAACAGATTACTTTCACATAATAAGAAATATTATGCAAAGATTATAGCAATCATAAAAGATGACTTTGGTAGGGGTAGTGCAGATTATTGTCCAAAGCACTAATTTAATAGATGCTCAGTCTGATGCCAAAAGGGAGAAATGAAAGGGTCACCCTAAAGTGAAATCAACTCTAAAAATCAGATCTCTTGAATTCCCACTTCCATCATTTGATCATTAAACCAGATGGAAGATACATACTAGTCTGGTCTTTTCTGACTTGGGAGAAAGGTGCCTTCCTGGAAAAAGGAAAAATCTTACTCAGCTTATTTACAGAAAAGATACTCATTTGAGTGATGATAAATTTATTAAATAGGGATTTTCATCCAGAAGAACAAAAAAGGCTTCTGCTAGCCATTTAAGTTTGAGGGCAGAAATGGGACATCTGTTGCTTTTGTGAAAGCAAAGTCACAATTGTGGACAGTCTTAACAAGAAGGTGGGAGCACATCGGAATAGTAAAACATTGATCAATTGCTTACTTTTAAACTCGGAATTAGAGATTTTGAAATGCCTGGCAAGTGCATAAAGAAAAGGACCCCAGAGATAAGCAGTAAAGAAAACAAATAAATATATGAAGAATATTTTGGAAGTGATGACATTTCCATTCTTTCATTTTTTAAATGTAAGCCTATGACATAAATCTTAAATAATATATAGATATTGTTTAAGATCATATTTAAGATATAATATATTTACTTAAATTACATATTAATATTTAAGATATAATATATATATGTAATTTAAGTAAATTACCTATATGTAGGTAATCTATGGCTGCACAAATTAATATTTACTTAAATTACATATATATATTTAAGATATAATATATATATATATGTAATTTAAGTAAATTACCTATATGTAGGTAATCTATGGCTGCACAAAAGAGAAAGAAGGACATCTGGGTTGCACATCTCAGGAGGGACAGGGACTGAATGCCACATAAGGAATTCACAATGAATTTAGGAAATGTAACGGAGGTGGTCCCAATATCCAGACAGAGTAATTAAACAGGTAGGTAGCACCATAAAGAGTGCTGGACCTGACTCCAAGAAGATTCAATTTCGTGAGTTCAAATCCGGTCACAGACAGTTAATTGGCAATGTCATTCTTGGCAAGTTACTCTTGTGTGCCTCAGTTCCTTATCTGTAGAAAGAACTGGAGAAGTAAATGGTAAACCAATCCAGTATCTTTGCTCAGAAAACCCCCAATGGGGTCATAAAGAGTCAGAAATGAAAAAAATGACTTAACATCAACAGAGTAATCTACTGTTTCTAGTATTAGAAATATTTGCATTTTTTAAATAAGAGGAAAACTGCATTTAGAGTCAGAATAATTGGTTTCAAATTCTAACTTTACTTCATACAAAGCACTGAATCTGTGTGGGTTCTTCTTTACCAATCTATGAAATAATATCTTCTATAAAATTAGCTTAAGTTATATAATGTTTGCATGTTTGCAAACTACTTTCCTGAATACAGGAAATATGAATACAACATATGAAATATGCAATAAAAATAGGAATCTTTCCCTCACTTTAATCTTTCATTCTCTCTCTAATGAGATTTATATATATATTTACAAATATATGTATTTAAGTGTGTATAAGTATATATGTATATGAGCACAATGGGTGTGTGTGTGTACATGCTCACATGATGAACTCTATTTCCCTCCTTAGTGATGATAGCCTTCTTTATTATCTTTGCATTAGTATCATTCACTTTCCTAATGTTCATCGTGTATCACTTCCTCAATATATTTTACAGAATTAAGTATTTAAAAGTCTGTTCCAGAACTATTGGATGCAGCTCTGCCTTCAGTTCATTCTGGCCTTAAAATATAGTGTAATTTTGTTTTGGTTCAGGCTAAAGGGGACAAAATAGTTTTCAAGTTCTAGCTAAATAAGTATTTAATTCTTTCTCCTTTTAACACGTTGTTTAATTGCTATTCATTCTTATTTGTTTTTAATTAAACTACAGCACTGCAGCAGGATGGGCAACTTGTCAATCATCACAGAGTTCCTCCTCATGGAGTTTTCCAGCACACGTGAGCTGCAGGTCTTACATGCTGTGCTGTTCCTGCTGATTTACCTGGCAGCCCTTCTGGGGAACCTTCTCACCTGTGCTGCAATTATCACTGACACACACCTTCACTGTCCTATGTATTTTTTCCTGAGTAACTTATCCCTGCTGGATATTGGATCCATCTCTGTCACACTTCCTAAATTTGTTGTGAATTCCTTGAGTGGTGTTCAGTCCCTGTCCCTCCTGGGATGTGCTGCCCAGATGTTCTTCTTTCTCTTTTTTGCAGCCACAGAGTTTGCTTTGCTTGTGGCCATGTCCTATGACCGCTTTGTGGCCATCTGTCAGCCCCTCCATTATGGTATCATCATGACTCCAGCACGTTGTCTCTGGGCAGCAGCTGGCTCATGGCTCAGTGGGCTTCTTTATTCAGCCGTACACACAGGGAACATGTTCCGGCTGCCCTTCTCAGGATCTAATGTGATCCACCAGTTTTTCTGTGACATCCCTCATGTCTTGAAAGTCTCAACCTCGGATGTGTTTAATACTGAGTTTATATTAATTGTAGTAAGCTTGTGTTGTTTGTCATGCTGCTTTGCCTTTTTAATTGCATCCTATGCTCGCATCTTCTCCAGTGTGCTCAAGATTCCTTCTGTGGAAGGACGCTACAAGGCCATTTCAACCTGTTCCCCTCAGTTGATAATCCTCATGTTATTCCTCATTTCTATAATGCTTGCTGTCCTCAGGGAGGCATCAGACACATCACCTATCCAAAACCTTTTAGTTGCAGTGGCTTATACAACTTTACCTCCCCTGCTGAACCCTCTCATCTATAGCCTGAGGAACCAGAAGGTCACAGCTGCCATGGGCAAGATGATCAAAAGGATAGTTTTTCCCTACACTTCCTTGAAAATATTAAAAAGTTGAAAAGTATACATTTAGGGTCTCAAATGTGTGAGGTGATACATTAGGTCATTTAGAAAAGACACCCAAAAACAGCGTCATGTAGGAAAATGCCTCATAGGGGAAATATTACATTGGGCAGAATGAATATGTTATTTATTTTAGCATAACTTGAACCAACTTGTAAGTGCTTATTGACTATAGTGAAATAATCATGACACTAACCCATTGTCTCTGAGCCACATTGCCCTCAGAGGAATGGATGGAACACTCATTGATCCCCTGTGAGAGCAGTAGGTTAGCTTAACCAAAAGCAGCCATCAAGATGGTTGTGTTGTTTCTACCCTAGATACGAATCTTGGCTTGTCACTTCCATTTCACATTTTTGTTTCCCTTTGTCTTTATGATGGTAGTGATCTTCTTTGCATGTTGAAGATGTATTCCTCATTCCAAACAGATATAGTCAGATAGGCACACACACATACATACACATTCATGTAAAACACATGTGTACACATTTCCATACACATGTGTGTTTGTGTGTGTGTGCATGCTCTAGTTTTATGGGTGAGAATTTAAACTTTTTATTCCTTAAGTTGCTCATTTGTAACATGGCATGGTTGGCTTGATGATTTCTATATTGCCTCCATCTAAAGTTTTTAGTTATGATTTTGCAAAAAAAAAATTTCTTTATACATTAAGCTGGGATTGATATTCAAATACATCAACATTATACATTATGTGTCTTTTCCCTTTATGTTCTTATTGCATTTAATTTTCTACTGCACCTAGACAAATAAATTCCTTATCTCTTCTGGTAGATTCTCTGTTCACTTTCCAATAGCATATATCTAGGGCAAGTGGTACAAATATTGGTTCCTTTGAAGTAATCATGTGCATTTCAATTGTCACAGTATGAAATTACTATTATACAAAATATGCTGATGGCTTCTAGTTCACGGAATATGTCCAGTCTGAAATTGAAAAATACACCCACCTCAGTGATTTAATTATTTAGTCTAATTAGGATTTAGTTAAATTTCTTGGTGACAAAGATATTTTCATTTTTATCTTTATGTCCTTAGCACTTTTTTTAGTTAGAATAGGTGCTTCATAAATTATTGTATATTAATTCCAAATTTCTTAAGAACTGAAGCTTTCTATTTAACTTTATACATACACACACACACACATATATATACATATATATGTATATATATATATATATATATATATATATATATATATATATATATATATATATATATATATATATATATAAACTACAATCTAACATAAAATTTATTTCATGGGATACCATTGACAAAAATTTGATTAATTGGAGAAGAGAGAAATAGAGAGGTGGGAGGAGAGATGGGGGAGAGAGAAAGAGAGAGATAAAAAGGAAGAGATAGAGAGGGACAAATAGAAAGAAAAAAAAGGACAGAGGAAGAGAGGAACAGAGGAGCAGATGAAGAGAGGGAGAGAAAGATTGCAGTATGAATTATTTATTATTATTATTAAATGATCATGAGTTAGATGGCAAAGTAAAGCTAGGGATTCCATTAGCTCTCCTAAATTCCCCTCTAAGCAACTTTAAAGTGATGCATAAAATCTGAATCTAGAATGGTATAAACAACAAAAAGTTGGAGTAAAGAATTTTCCAGCCTGAAGCTGGAGAGGAGATTTGCAGGAAAGATCTATCTCATAAGGATGATGGATCAGGCTTGGAGTACAGTGTAGATTGAAATTTGGAAGTCGAATAGGGCCATGGGGCTGGCTATTTTCTTTCTAGGTTTGGGGACAAAAACTCACTATTTAGCTTTAAAATATGCTGGGAAAACTAGAAAGTCTTTTTGCAAGAAAATAGTATAGAAAAACATCTCACATCATCTATCAAGATAAAGTGAAAATGGGCACCTGATTTTCTCATAAATGGTAATACCATAAGCCAACCCATGGAACATGGAATATTTTACTTTTCAAATCTTTGAAGAAGTGAAGAACGTATGATCAAACAAGAGATATATAACTTCATGAAATTCAAAATGGACAATTTAGATTATATGAAATTAAAACTTTTTTTGCACAAACAAAACAAATGCACCTAGGATAATGAGGAAAATAGAGACATGGGAAATAATTTTTATAACTGGCATTTCTATGAAAGACCTCATTTCTAAAATATATATTATGGTGAGCCAAATTGATAAGAATACATATCCTTCCCTCCATTAGTAAAGAGTGAAATATATGGACAGACAGTTTTCACATGAAGAATTTAAAGCTATTAATAGTCATATGAATAATGCTCTAAATCACCATTGATTAGAAAAATGCAAATTAAAACAATTCTGTGATACCACTTAACACCTCATAGATTGACTTATGATAGAAAAGGAAAATGATAATAGTTGAATGAGTTAAAAAAAAAAGCTAATGCAGTGTTAACTGAAATGTGAACTGATGTGACTATTTTGGAGAACAATTTGGAAATATACCCAAAGAGCTATAAAATTCTGAATACCCTTTGATTTAGTATTAACACAACTTGATCTATATGCTAAATATATTTTTAAAAGGAGGATTTTGTATAAAAATATTTGTGGTGTTGGCAAAAAATTGGAAATGTCCATCAAGAGGGGAATAACTTAACAAGTTGTGGTATATAATTGTAAAAGAAAAATAATGAGTAGGATGATCTTAGAAAAACCTGGAAATACTTACATGAACTAATACAAAGTTAAGTGAACAGAATCATGAAAACATTGGACACACTAACAGGACTAATGTAACATGATCAACTATGTTATGCTCAACAATACAATGCTCCAAGACAATTTCCTAAGGACATATGATTAAAAATGCAATACATATCCAAAGAAAGAAATATTTGGAGATCAAAGTAGACAACAATTCACTTTATTTCTTTTGTCCTTTTTTGGTTTCTATTTTCTTTCACATAATTAATACCACTGAAATACATTTTTTGGTAACGTTTTGCTTTGGTTTTCTTGGAGGTCTTTGGGGCAGCCTTATTTTCAGCAGATTAAGCACCACAAGAATAGCCAGATGCTAAAGTCCAAATCTTTATTGTTTCCTTTAAAGTCTTGTCTCCTTGCTTGGGGCTTCAGCTAGCTTTCTTAGAGGCCTTCTGGAGTCTTGGTTTCAGTGGAGAAGTGCAGGAGGCCAGGCCAGCCACTACAAGGCTGATGAAGATGGAAATCTCTCTCCTTTTTCTGAGAGCTTTAGCTCCCATCCTATATGCGCTATACTGAGTATAAACCAATCATTATATCATTAGGAAATTATTATTTGTTATAAGATAAAATCAATCATACCGAATTTAGAGAAATATTAAGCACCATACTAAACTAGATAACCATTGTATCATCAATTCTATTGACTTAACACTTTGTAAGAATCCTTGTTTCAGAGGTCTGTCCCATAATAATTTTTCATAATCACAAATATATACACTATATGAAATTGCTTATCATCTCAGGGAGAGGTTATGGATGGGAGGGAGGAAGAGAATTGGTAACTCCTATGACATCAAGTTGTCCTGACATCTAGCTCTTTGGGAAAGGCAAAGTTAGATAATATATTTGGAACTACAAGTAGTGGAAAAGTTAAATGTATTAATACTTTTAAAAATATGGATTGTTTTATTTATTTATAAAATGAGATATTCATGAGACATTGTTATTCAGTCATTTTCCAATATGGTCATATATCATGTTTACATGATAGAAAAGCAAAGTTACAAATGCAGGAAGGGATATGGAAAAATAGAGAACTAATGTACGATTGGTTGAGTTGTGAACTGGTTACGCCATTCTAGGAAATAATTTGGAGCTATCATTACCGGTCTCTGTAACTGCATAATATCAATTTCACTTATAGAGGTACTTTATAAAGAAATCAAAGAAAAAAGGAAAGGACTGATCTATACAAACATATTTACAGCAGTTTTTGTGATGGCAAAGAATTAGATATTGAAGGAATACTCATCAATTGAGAAATGGCTGAATTATTTGTACTATGTAAAGATTTTGATGGAATACTATTGTTTTTAAGAGAAGATTAGAAGGATAGATTTAGGGATGATGTGAGATGTTGTTCTATACTATCTTATTGCAAAAAGACTTTCTAGTTTTCCCAGCATGTTTTAAAGCTAAAGAGTGAAATTTTGTCCCCAAAACTAGAAAGAAAATAGCCAGTCCCATGGCCCTGTTTGACTTCCAAATTGCAGTCTACTCTGTACTCCAACTTGAATGAGTGGTTGTAGAGGAAACTGAGCAGAATCAGAAAACAGGAATTAAAAAAATATTTATTTATTTTTAACATTTAAATTATAGAGTTCTAGCTCATCTTTCTCACTCCAGCTCTTCCCCTGGCCACTGGAAATGCTAACAATTTGATATCAATGTGAAATCATGCAAGAAATAGATCCATGTCACCATTTCCCAAAAAGGAAGAAAAATAAGAAAGTAATAACAATTTATTTCAATTTGCACTTGAGATGATAATTTATTTCTATGGAGGTAGATAGCATCTTTCATCATAAATTCATTTAAAATCATCTTGGATCATTTCATGGATGACAATAATAAGTCTTTCACAGATATCATTGAATATTGTTTTTACTGTGGACAGTTATTGTATGGTTTAGCTTACTTCGCTTTGGAGCAGTTCATGGAATTTTTTCCATGGTTTTCTGAAACCATTCCCTTTATCATTTTTCTTAGCACCATAGTTCTCCATCACACTCATATGCATAGCTTGTTGTCATTTCTTAACTGATGGGCATCCCCTCAATTTACAATTTTTTACCAGAATAAAAGAGCATCTAAAATATTTTTGTACATATAAGTCCGTTTCCTTTTCCTTTGATCTCTTTGGTGTACATACCTGAAAAGGAATGTTTAATACAATTTAAAAAGTAAGTTGGGAATTATGAATTAAGGAATTAAACATTTAAAAATAATTTTTTAAAACAAAATTATCCTGTGAGATTGACTTAATTATACTACTCACATCTTGTTATTAGTCTCTACTCCTCTAATTGGAGGACAAAATCATGACTTGTAAAAATTCCCAATAATGGGGCAATCCAACACAGTCTTTTCAGTTCCTACTAGGTACACTTTCTTTGCACTTCTTCATACCTTTGTTCTACATTCTGCCTACTTTTATTCCTCCCCTAATTTACTTCACACTTAGCAGAGTGCCTGGCATACAATAGGCATTCAATAAATGTTTAGACTATTGGCTAAGATCTTCATGGGTTGAGACACTCCCAGTAGCCTATATTTTATGACTGATATTTTAATAAGGCTAAAGGAAGAACATTTTTCATTATGTTGCTTAAAATAGATTCTATTTTATTTAATTATTCTCAAGAGATGGGTCAGATAAGCCTTAGTATACAAGAATATGATGATGTTTATATTGAATACTCTGGTGATTTCTCAGTACCTTCTCTAAAAGATACTAGGCAATCAATATATTCCACCAAGTTCTACAATGTATGAATCATCAAAATCTTCACAATGCTTGTGTGTTCACAGATTTAGAGTTGAACAGTTTGTCATGTTTTTGAGTTTTCAAATGAGAGCAAGAATGAATTGGTGAGGGAAGTGATGGTTTTGAGATTATTTTTAGAATTATAGGTAAATAATCCAATGTCAATGCCAACATATGCACATCAGAACAAATAACACAGGTATTGTCCATTTTATAGTGGTTACAATTATTTTTCTTTGTACTGATTTGTTTGCTCATGTGCTTAGTATATGAACTTAAAATCATGGAGATGATCTCTCAATGATTCTTTTGTGTGCAAGTCATTTTGACATCACAGTGTGGATAGTATGTTGGGATGGAATTAAGACCTTAGCCTTAATTCTGTTTCTGATTCTTCTGATCTATGTAATCTTTTTTACTTCCCTTTGAGATATTCTTCTATGTGTCAATTGTACATGCTTATTTACTGCAAGTTCATTGAGGGCAGGGAAGCCTTTGCCTTTCTTTGTAACCCTAGTATTAAACATAGTCTTTGGGACATGGTAGGCACTTAATAAGTGCTTATTAAATTATTGTAACTTGTCTATGCTTAAGCCTCAGACTCTCTGATCCCCCATTGCACTGCTGTAACGGATACACAGTATTATCTTTGTAGCTCACAGAATCACATTGAATCTCATCAGAGATGACAGATATCGATATCTATATATCTATATAAAACATACTTTGTGAATACCAAAAGTCCCATGAAGATATGTCATAATTATTATTCTTATCTATGATCATAGACCCCCTACCTTCTATTTTATGCAAAATTATAATACTAACCACAAGGAGGGTTGGGCAAGAGGGACAATTCCGTGCTGCACTTTATCCATAGTTTAATCTTTATGATAGAGTACTCCAAAAATTACTGGAGCACTGTATTACTGTGTCAGTTCTAAACACCTCTCTGTTTCCTCCATCCTCTCATATTTAATATAGTTTTTGTTGCAGAAAAGATTGTACTTTTGAATAAATCCACTGGAGTGAGTACTCAATTTCGAAGTAGAAGGCAGTTATTCAGTCTTGAAATTTTTATTTAGAATTGGGAAACTTAAAGTCAATCACTGAATGTCTC
Organism: Sminthopsis crassicaudata; assembly: GCF_048593235.1. Lineage (NCBI taxonomy): Eukaryota > Metazoa > Chordata > Mammalia > Dasyuromorphia > Dasyuridae > Sminthopsis > Sminthopsis crassicaudata. Next base: position 246,170,044 of record NC_133622.1, read on the forward strand.
TTTTCTTCCTTTATAAATAAAGCACTTGAATAATTGATCTCTAAGCTTCCTTCTAGTTTTGAGTTTCAGCTTCTGTGATCATGTTTGAAAGAGACATTCAAATAAAGAGGGTCTCAGCAATCAGTGGCTCTATCCAGTGGAAACCACTTTTGAATGACTTTACGTAGATGTTAGCTAGAAGATCTCCTATTTTCTTCTAACTGGAAAATGAACATTTATGTGGGTAGGAAATAAAGCAAATATTGCTTATTTATCAATGAAAATTAAAACTAGGAGACTGATGATATAAAGTGGAATCATCTACATTTGTATTGTCTCATATTGTCTTCTGAGAATTGCAGGGTTCTAACAGCTTTCTAAGTTTTGGCTATAGAGAGGTAAAGAGAAACCTGGAGCACAACAATATGTATTTTGTTTATGTATCTGTAAGCATAACAATACATATTCTGTTTATGTATCTGTAAGTATGTTAACATGAATAAGTTTATGTTTATTATATGTGAATATATATATATATATAATTGGAAGGTAAGATTATGCTAAATCATTAAGGGCACTGAACTTTAGCAATGCCTTTCAAATGTTTGAATTATGAGACTAAATGATAGAATATTTGTAAGGTTGGAGAATTAGTTCTAATATTGATATGGAAGTTCAGTTTTGTGGGAAAGTTGGAAAAGAGAGTGAGGCTAGGAGAATATTTCTAAGTGGAAGGAAGATACAGATCTATGTATCTATGTATCTATCTATACATCCTTTCATCCATTCATCAATCCATCTTTTCATCTATCTATCATTGTTCATCATCTCACTATGTTTATATTGATCATCTCTACAGATACATAAATAAATATATATAAGTATATAAACACTGTCACTTATATAAAATACAATATATATTTATTTATATATATAAAACATGTGTTTATAGATAAATACATACATATATGTATTTCTATATATCACTCCCACATTATCTCTATAATTGTTTATAGCATCCATCCATATATCTAAGCCATTGAGTTCTCAATCATATATCTCTCAACATGTATATTTATATATCCATATATCTATTTCTATATTTCTTCCTATCTCTTTATCCCTGCCATCTCCAATTTTACTTGTACCTCTACCTCTGTCTTGCCCATTTATATTAGCAGACATGGTTTTCTCTCCAGCATATCCTTGTAGAAATAAAATCACAGCATCATTCCTAATGCTTTTTTAGTCATTTTTCCTATCAATGAGCTATCCCTAATTTATAATTCCATAATTAGCTATTAGTTTATCCATATATGGATGACCTGGATAAATAGATTCCTTTCACATATTAAGAAATAGTATGCAGAGATTACAGCAATCATAAAAGTTGACTTTGCTAGGGACAGTGCAGATTATATTGTCCAAAGAACTAATTTAATAGCTGCTCGGCCTGATGCCAAAAGAGAGAGATGAAAAGGTGAAATTAATGGTGAAATGCCTCAGGAAGGGGCAAAACCAACTCTAAAAATCAGATCTGTTGAATTCCCACTTCCATCATCTGATCATTGAACCAGATGAAAGATCATGCTAGTCTTGTTTTTTCTGACTTGAGGAAAGATGTCTTTCTGGAAAAAGGAGAAACTTTACCCAGCTTATTTACAGAGAAGATACTCATTGAGTGATGAAAAAAAGGGAATTTATTAGGTGGGGATTTTCACCCTGAAGAACAAAAAAGGCTTCTGCCAGCCATTCAAGTTTGGAGGCAGAAATGGGACATCTGTTTCTTTTGTAAAAGCAAAGTCACAATCAGGGACAGTCTTATCAAGAATAAAGAAGCCCATTGGAACAGTAAAATGTTAGCCAATTACTTACTTGTAAACTCAGAATCAGAGATTTTGTAATCCCTGGAAAGTGCATAAAAGAGTGGTCCCCAAAGATGAGTTTAGCAAAGAAAATAAATAAAGATAGGAAGAATATTTTGGAAGTGATGACATTTCCACTCAATTCTTTTTAATTTAAGCCTATAACATAAATCTTTTTTTCCTTTTTTAAAATTAATTTTATAATTATAAAATTTTTTTGACAGTATATATGCATGAGTATTTTTTTTATAACATTATCCCTTGTATTCATTTTTCCAAATTTTCCCCTCCCTCCCTCTACTTCCTCCCCTAGATATAACATAAATCTTAAACTACATATATATTGGTAATTTGAATATGGGATAGAGTAATTGAGTGGTTGGTAGCATTGTAAAGAATATTAGACCTGAAGTCAGAAAGACTCAATTTCATGATTTCAAATCTGACCTCAGACACTTAATTGGAAATGTCATGGAAGGCAAGTCACTCTTGTGTGCCTCAATTCTAATCTGTAGAATAAGTTGGAGAAGTAAATGGTAAACCAATCTAGTATCTTTGCTCAGAAAACCCCCAGTGGGGTCATGGAGAGTCCGAATTGAAAAAGTGATTTACCATCAACAGAGTATGCACTGTTGCTAGTATTATAGATATTGGCATTTTTTAAAATAAGAGAGACACTGCATTTAGAATCAGAATAATCAGTGAAGATCTAACTTTATTATTAATAGTCTTTGTTACTTCATACAAAACATTGAATCAATATGAGCCCTTATTTACTATCCTAAGATTTAATATCCTCAGTAATATTAGCTTAAATTGTATAATACCTGAATGCTTTCAAATGCCTTCCTGAATATAACTTATGAAACATGTAATAAAAGTATAAATCTTTCCCTCATCCTAATCTTTCATTTTCTCTCTATGAGATTTATAGATAGATACATATAGGGATAAATATGTATATATATACACACATACATATATGTATACATACATATATACTAATGGATATATACAAATATATTTATTTATTCATATACATATGTATATATTTATATATGTATACATACATATGTGATCATAAACATGTGTGTGTCTATTTATGTGTGCACATGCTGACATGCATGAAATCCATTTCCACCTTTAATGGTGACAGCCTTCTTTATTATCTTTGTAGTAGTATCATTCACATTCCTAATGTTCATCATGTATAACTTCTTCTGGATATTCTACAGGATCAAGTATTTAAAACTCTGTTGCAGAACTTTGGGATGCAGCTCTGTCTTCAGCTCATTTTGGCCTAAAATATAGTTTAATTTTGCTTTTGTTCAGGCTTAAGCTTCTATCTAAATAAGTATTTTAATTCTTTCTCATTTTCAACACATTTTTACTGCTACTCATTGGGTTATTTGTTTTCAGTTAAATTACAGCACTGCAGCAGGATGGGCAACTTGTCAATCATCACAGAATTCCTCCTCATGGAGTTTTCCAGCACACGTGACCTGCAGGTCTTACATGCTGTGCTGTTCCTGCTGATTTACCTGGCAGCCCTTCTGGGGAACCTTCTCACCTGTGCTGCAATTATCACTGACCCACACCTTCACTGTCCTATGTATTTTTTCCTGAGTAACTTATCCCTTGTAGATATTGGGACCATCTCTGTCACACTTCCTAAATTCATTGTGAATTCCTTGAGTGGTGTTCAGTCCCTGTCCCTCCTGGGATGTGCTGCCCAGATCTTCTTCTTTCTCTTTTTTGGAACAACAGAGTTTGCTTTGCTTGTGGCCATGTCCTATGACCGCTTTGTGGCCATCTGCCAGCCCCTCCACTATGGCATCATCATGACTCCAGCACGTTGTCTCTGGGCAGCAGCTGGCTCATGGCTCAGTGGGCTTCTTTATTCAGCCGTACACACAGGAAACATGTTCCGGCTGCCCTTCTCAGGATCCAATGTGATCCACCAGTTTTTCTGTGACATCCCTCATGTCTTGAAAGTCTCGACCTCGGATGTGTTTAATACTGAGTTTATATTAATTGTAGTAAGCTTGTGCTGTTTGTTATGCTGCTTTGCCTTTTTAATCACAACCTATGCTCGCATTTTCTCCAGTGTGCTCAAGATTCCTTCTGTGGAAGGACGCTACAAGGCCATTTCCACATGCTCCCCTCAGTTGATAATCCTCATGTTATTTCTCATTTCTATAATGCTTGCTGTCCTCAGGGACACATCAGACACATCACCTATCCAAAACCTTTTAGTTGCAATGGCTTATACCACACTGCCTCCCCTGCTGAACCCTCTTATCTATAGCCTGAGGAACCAGAAGGTCACAGCTGCCATGGGCAAGATGATCAAGAGGATAGTTTTCCCCCCAATTTTTGGAAAGTATTAAGAAGTGGAAGAATGTGCATTGGTGCTGTAAAATGTGCAAGGTGATACATTAGGTCATGTAGAAATGACACCAAAAATCATATCAATGAGGAAATAACTCTTTAGGTAAAATATTACATTGGGTAGAATGAATTGGTATTATTTTAGTGTAACTTTGAACCACTCTGTAACTGGTCATTTTCTGTAGTGGAATATTTATGATTCTAGCCCATGTCTTTGGGCAACTGTGTCCTCAGAGGAATGGATGAAACACTCATTGATCCCATGAGGGAACAGTAGATTAGCTTAACTAAAAGCAGCCATCAGGATGATTGTGTTGTTTCTACTCTTGATATGAATCTTGTCTTATCACTTCCATTTCATGTTTTTGTTTCTCTTTATCTTTAGGATGATAATGATCTTTTTTTTCTTTGCATGTTAAAAATATATTCCTCATTCCAAGTATGTAACGAGCTGTCGTCTCTAGAAGCTGCTGGATCGCTCTCTGGGAAGAGATCTGCTGTGTCCTTTACTCAAATCTCTCCGACAGATTCTTCTTCCTGTAACGAACCGTTGTCTCCAGGCAGTTGCTGTTAACTCTTGTCCAAAGAAGTGACTTCCCTTCCTGCAGAGAGCCCCGTCAAGCCTGATGCAATTCAGAGTCTTCCTTCTTGAATCCTGGCTCTGAATCTCCTCCAGCTCTTATCCTTCTCCAGGCCGATCTGCTCTCTGCGCCCAGTGCTGTCTCTTTTTATCCTCCCAGAGAATGGGCGTGGGATAATGCAAGGGCTTCTGGGAAGAACCACCCCAGCCAATGAGCTTGCCCCCTCTATCAAGTCAACCTGAGTTCTCACCTTGTAATTGTCCAGAAAACCTGAATTCTCACCTTGTCACCATCCAGACAACCTCAGTTCTCACCTAGTAATCCCAACATCTCCCCCTTTCTTTTGATTTAGAACATAGGACAGTCATGACCTTGAAACATAAATCCATCAATATGGGAAGTATTACAGATAATTACATAAATTACATAAGCACATAGTAACATAGTAACATAACACATGCTAGAAGTATATAACATAATCATAATCATAAATTGAAAATTTATAAATGTCCATAAGTCCATTGTCCATTAGTCTCATCTTGTGTGAGGAAGTCCAATGATTCCTGCTGGTTTTTTAAAGTTCTTTAACAGTCTTCTTATTATCCATGCTCTTTCAGTGTCAGATGTTTCTTAGATCTTCTCCTTTATTTTGAGGTCTTTCTCTTTTTCTGTCTCTCTCTGATGGATAAGGCGAATATGACTCGTTGGCACCCATCTGATTCCTTCTCCTGCTGAAGAAATACAAGCAAACCCTCTCTCCCAGGCAGTTAACCTATCTAATTTCCTTCTATTTACCACTTTCTAAATCTCTTCTCATCATCTGACAATTACATTGGAGTTGTTTGCACTGGGCACAGCCCTGTTGGTTTAAAAGGCCTGTATTCTCCCCAAGTGTAATCCATTTTTGCAATCTGATTGCCTTTTGACTGACTTATCAGGTAATCCCTTTCTGCCATGTGATTGCTTCTCTGCTGATTGATTAAATCAGAGTCCTGGCCTTCTAAAGGTTCTTTGGGTGTAACATCAGCTGCCATCATGCCCCAAGTCTTTTTTGCCTGGGGCCCTGGACCTGGGCCCCTCATCCCATTTCCCTGAATTATTCTACACTCTGATGCCCAATGGAGTCCTCTGTTGCATTTTGGACATGGGGTTTTAGGTCTTCTCTCACCCTGTCTTCTCACTGTATCTCCATACCTACACTGAGCTCTTAGATGTCCAATTTTTCCACATTGAAAACATCTCCGAGTTTCTCTAGAAGGCCCTTGCCAGGAGGGACCCTGTCTTTCCACATTCATCATTGTCCGGGTGTAAAAAGCATTTGTTCCCACTGTAGCACAGCGTCTTATGATCTCCTCTAAAGGAGCATCTTTGTCTAATCCCCATATAATTCTTTTGCAAATCTCATTGGCATTTTCCTTAGCCAGATGTCTGGTCATTATTTCTGTAGCTGAATTTTCTCCAATAGTTCTTTTGACAGCAGTTTGCAAACGTCCCACAAAATCTGCAAAAGGTTCATTGGGACCTTGCTGTATTTTAGTGAAAGCCTCTCCACGATCTTTCTGTCCAGGAAGGACACCCCAAGCTTTTATTGCAGCCTTAGCAATTTGTTCATATATTGTCATGGTATAATTAATCTGTTCCGAATTCTCTCCATATTGACCTTCACCAGCTAAGTGCTCAAAAGTGAATTGTGTGTTAACTCCTATTTCCAAATTGCATCTGACTTGAATTTTACATAATTCATGAAATTCCGCAAGCCATAATAAATTTTCTCCAGGCTCCAGACATGTCCTTGCTATGGATTTCCAATCATTCGGGGTTAGGACTTCATAAGACAAACCATCTAGTAACATTTTGACATAAGCTGATGTAGCCCCATAAAGGGTACAACCTTTTTTCAAATCCTTAATTGTATTCAAATCTAAAGGTGCATATCTTCTCCTTTTTTTACCTACAGAGTCAGTATTTTCAATCACAGGATATGCATGTATAAAATCACTTATATCCTGTCCTTCTCTCTTAGCTTTAACCAATGCTTTTTCTAATCTTGTCATAGGCTTAGGCTTCTTCACAGGCAATTCTGTTTGTGTTTCTGCCTCTTCCCCTCTTTCTTCCTCCATCTCTGAAGGTGGGGTTGATGTGGGCCTGTCAATAATCTGTTCTCTAGGCAGGGTTGAAGCTTCTTCAAGAGAATCATACCATAATTCCTCATTTAAATCCTCTTGCTCTAGGGAAAGATCTTGATCTTTCCTTTTTTCCTCACACTTCCTCCTCTGTTCATTTTTAGAACTTTTCCTTCTCCTACAACTTGCTTGATAGTTTAAGGCTAATTGAACTATGTTGTAGATATAAAATACTTCTGCAGAAATTGAACGAGGCCCATTTTTTGCTTGAAATTCTTTCATTTCATATCCCACTAGCTTCCATTTATCTACATCTATTTTTTCTTCCTCTAAGAACCAAGGGGATGTGCGTCTTAATGCAGCCAAGAGTTTAGCAATCTGTACCCAGGTTACAAGTAAACTCTGCTCCTCAATTATGTTGATTATACTCTCTATAGTACCACTCCTGAATGGAGCTGAGGTTGCGTCTGGGGCTGAGGTTGAGTCGGCTGAGGTCCAGGGATTGAATATAGCTAACATCTGCCCCATTTCAGCTATAAGAGATTCCTGGTTTAGCCCTTAACAAGTTAAGTTCCTTATTTATCTATTAGCACGCTCACTTAATCTTTAACAAAGTTTCCTCGTTACTCACGGTTCTGGGTCAGAGAGACTGAGATCTAGATCGGAAGCTTTTCCACTGGAATCAGGACTGTGTCTGTCCCTGTTCGGGCGCCAAATTGCAAAGGTCTGGTCTAGCTCTTCTTGTCAGAATAAGCAAAAGTCCTTGCCCCACGTTGGGCGCCAATTGTAACGAGCTGTCGTCTCTAGAAGCTGCTGGATCGCTCTCTGGGAAGAGATCTGCTGTGTCTAATCAAATCTCTCCGACAGATTCTTCTTCCTGTAACGAACCGTTGTCTCCAGGCAGTTGCTGTTAACTCTTGTCCAAAGAAGTGACTTCCCTTCCTGCAGAGAGCCCCGTCAAGCCTGATGCAATTCAGAGTCTTCCTTCTTGAATCCTGGCTCTGAATCTCCTCCAGCTCTTATCCTTCTCCAGGCCGATCTGCTCTCTGCGCCCAGTGCTGTCTCTTTTTATCCTCCCAGAGAATGGGCGTGGGATAATGCAAGGGCTTCTGGGAAGAACCACCCCAGCCAATGAGCTTGCCCCCTCTATCAAGTCAACCTGAGTTCTCACCTTGTAATTGTCCAGAAAACCTGAATTCTCACCTTGTCACCATCCAGACAACCTCAGTTCTCACCTAGTAATCCCAACACAAGTAGAAATAAATAGGCACACGTACATTTACAATTCATTCATTTAAACATGCATGTGCAATACCTACACATGTGCACACACATGTGTTTGCATGCTCTAGTTTTCTGGGTAGGAATTTAAACTTTTTGTTTCTTATTTGTTCATTTGTAAAATGACATGGTTGGCTTGATGAACTCTATTTCCTCTAAGGTTTTTAGCCATGATTTTGCCAAAATTTTTCCTCATACCTTAAGCTGGAATTAATATTCAATACTTTTAACTTTATACATTGTCTTTTTTAGGTATGTATTACATTAATTTTCCATTACACCTACATGAATAAATGCCTTATGTATCTTGGTGGATTCTCTCTTCACTTTCCCAATCACATACATCTAGGTCAAGTGGTACAAATAATGGTTGTCTTGAAGTGATCGTGTGTACTTCAATTACCACTGTATGAAGTTACTATTATACAAAATATGCTGATTGGCTTCTAATTCAGGGAAAATATCTTGTCTGAAGTTAAAAATGCAACTACTTCAGGGATTTGTACTAATTAGGGCTTTGTTAAATTCCATATAAGAAAGATATTTTCATCGTTGTCTTTATATTCCTAGGACTTTTATAAAGCATAGAATAAGCATTTTATAATTTATTGTATATTAATTTGAAATTTCTTGAGAACTGAAGCCTTTTTTATTTAACTTTATATACACCTATCACTACTACTTAACCTAAAATCTCTTTCATGGGAGACTATTGATGAAAATTAATTATTTGGAGAAGATAGAAAGAGAAGGGAGAGAGAGAGAGAGAGAGAAGGGAGAGAGAGAAGGGAGAGAGAGAGAGAGAGAGACAGAGAGAGAGAGAGTGAGAGACAGAGACAGAGACAGACAAAGAGAGTGCAGTGAATGGATGGACAGAGAAGAGGCCTTTTTAAAATGCTCATGAGTTAAGTGGCAATGTAATGTAGGGACTCCCCTTAGCTCTCCCAAATTCCCTTCCAAACAACTTTAAAGTAAAGCATAAAATTTGAGCCTAAAAGGCATAAATGACAAAAAAATCAGGATAAAAGAATTTTCCATCCTGAGGTTGGAGAGGAGATTTGCAGTAAAGATTTCATAGGAGTGATGGTTAGGCTTGGAATGCAGTGTAGACTGCAATTTGGAAACCAACAGTGGGCCATGGGATTTGCTGTTTTTTTCCCTAGGTTTGGGAATAAGAACTCTAGCAAAATTTTTTGGGAAAACTGAAAAGCTTTTTTTTTTTTTTTTTTTTTTTTTTGCCAAAAGCTCATTATAGAACATATCATCTCCCAAGATAAAGTAAAAATGGGTACCTGATTTTGTCACAAAAGTTTATTGGATCAACAAATTACAGGAGCATGGAATATTTTACTTGTCAAATCTTTAGAGAAGTGAAGAATTTATGACTAAGATATAAATAACTTTATGAAATTCAAAATGGACAAATTATATTATATTAAATTAAATTTTTTTTGCACAAACAAAATAAATGCAACTAAGATTATGAGAAAAACAGAAAATTGGGAGATAATTTTTACTACTGGTGTTTCTGTGAAAGGCCTCATGTATAATGCATGTAATGAGGTGAATCAAATTGATAAGAATATAAATCCTTCCCCCATTAATAAATAGTGAAAGGTATGAACAATTTTCACATGAAGAAGTTAAAGCTATTTATAGTCATATGAAAATACTCTATATCACTATTGCTTAAAAACATGCAAATTAAAACAACACTGAGGTATCATTTAACACCTCGTAGATTGACTCATGATAGAAAAGGAAAATGATAACAGGTGGATGTGCAGAGAAAAGGAGGATACTTTAGGCAGTATTAGCTGAGATGTGAACTGAAATGACAAATTTGAAGAACATTTTTGAAGTATGACTAAAGGGCTATAAAACTATGAGTACCCTTTGTTCTAGCATTATAATTATTTGGTCTATATCCCAAATAGATTTAAAGAAAGGAGCAAGAGGAAGGACTTATTTATATAAAAATATTTATGTTGGCTCTGTCTATGTTGATAAAGAATTTGAAAGGCCCATCAATAGTGGAACGATTTAAGCAGTATATAATTGTAAAAAAAAAATAAAATAATGATAATGTTAGAAAAACCTGGAACTACTTATATACAAAGTTAACTGAACAGAATCATGAGAACATTGGACACAGTAAAATGAATAATATTAAAGTGGAAAAGCATGGGACTATGAGAAATAATCTTGAATCTTTGTAGTTAGAAGTTTATTATTGTTCTTCACTGCCTATTGCAGATGGTAGTTTTAACAACCCAGATGTACTGTCCTGAATGATTTTGATGCCCTGATAAGCTTAAAGAAATACTGCTTGTTGCTGCTTGGGAATGACCCTCTTAGAGTAGTAACTTTTTGCCTCCTGTTTAGAATAGAAATTCTTTTATTATGACAAATGTATCAAGAAACATTTTGATGTCTCTCTCTCTTCTTTCTATATATATATGGCCCTGAGGCCACTCATGACTGATCCCTCCAGGCTTGGTGTTGGGGAATCAGTCCTGGCCAGAAATAAATGCTCTTAAAACTTCATTATTTTGATTGCCCTGTTTTTCTCTCACCTGGGTACTTCAATATAAGATGATCAACTGTGCTATACTCAACAATATAATGATCCAAGACAATTTTCTATGGACCTGTGATGAAAAATGCAATACACATCTAAAGAAAGAAATGAATGAAGATTAAAGTAGGCAATTTTTGTCCTTTTTTGGTTTCTATTTTCTTTCACAAAATTATTAACACAAATATATTTTTCATAATCACAAATATATAAATTATATGAAATTGTTTATCATCTCAGGGAGAAGTTATTAATTAGAGGAAGGAAGAGAATTGGGAAGTTAAAAAAATTTAAAAATTAGTGCTAAAATTGTTTTTACATGTAATTGGGAAAAATAAGATAATAGAGAAAAAACAAAAATCTGAAGTCTGATGTGTATATCTATCTATCTATCTATCTATCTATCTATCTATCTATCTATCTATATGTCCAGGATCATGTGAATCTTTGGGCAATTATATTGTGGTATAATATAGTGGCACTGGTGTAAAAGGCAAACAAATTGTTTTAACTTGTTGAAGTTGATTAAATATCTAAAATGAACATTAAATAAGAGAGCAGCTATCTTAGAGAATGTCACAATCTAATATCCAACTCCCTAGGAAAGAGGAAATATATCTGAGAGGGATTCATCTCTGTTTATATCTAGCAGATAATCAAGAGGATCAAGAATCTATTGGTTCTGGTCTACCCAAATACCAACATTTGTTTAGCCCTTCCACAACCATTGGTTTTCCAATTGTTTGAGAATTTTGTCAGAATTTGTCAGAAGAACTTATCTGAAATAACAGAATGCATGGTTATTAATAGCATGAAAAAATTACAAACCTGACAATGATATAAATGCAAAAAAAGGGTGAACTTTTTAAGACTGAAATCGATTTATCATTTTTTAGCTGTGTGCAACTCTCCACGACTCATTTGCATTTTTCTTGGCAAAGATGCTGGAGTGGTTTGCCATTTCATTTTCCAGTTCATTTAATAGATGAGGATCTGAGGCAAACAAGATTATGTGAGTGGAAAATTGAGGAAATAATCAGGTTTTTTTCAGTTACTTTTCAGTTTCAGTCACTCTTTGTGACCCAATTTTTGTGTTTTCTTGCTCAGGTTACTGAAGGGATTTGCCATTTCCTTCTCCAGCTTATTTTTCAGATGAGTGAGAAAAACAGGGTTAAGTGACTTGTTTAGGTTTACACAGCTAGTAAAAATATAAAGTTAGGTTTGAACTTGGAAATTTGAGTCTTCTTTTCTCCACGCCAGCAATAAATCTCCTATGTCATCAAGTTGTTCTGACATCAAGTTCTCTGGAAAAGGCAAAATTAGATGATATATTTGGAATTACAAGTAGTGGAAAATTTAAATGTGTTAATAACTTTTAAAATTGTGAGTTGTTTTATTTATTAATTTATAAAATGAGATATTGATGAGACTGTTGTTATTCAGTCATTTTTTCATATGGGTGATATGAAAAAATTTTCTAGTTCACTGTAGATTAAAGAAATGCAACGAAAACCCTCAAACATTGAGGAACCATATCAGGTTAACTAACACGATAGAAAAACAAATGCAGGAAGGAATATGGAAAGATAGAGATACAATGTACTATTGGTTCCACCATTCTAGGAAATCATTTGTAGCTATGCTTAAAAGTCTATACGATTGTGAAAGCTATCAATTTCACTTCTCGTCCTATTTCACAAAGAGATCAAAGAAAAAAAAATACTATAGATCTATGCAAACATATTTATAGTAGGCATCTTTGTGATGGCAAAGAATTAGATATTAAGAGGATGCTGTCAATCGAGGAGTATTGCATTATATGATTTTGATGGAATACTATTGTTCTGTAAGAAAAGATTAGAAAGATGGTTTCAAGGGGGAAAACCATGGAGTAACTTGTATGGATTAATATAGTGAGCTGAGTGGAATCAGAAAACAGGAATTTTCCAAAAAATATTTATTTTTAACATTTAAATTTTAACTTCTCTACTACTTATATTTAATAATAGAATGCATGATAAGCAGTAGCAGTACATTTTATGGCTGATATTTTAATGAGGCTAAAGGGAGAACATTTTTCATCATGTTGCTTAAAAATATATTCTATTTTATCTAATTATTCTCAAGGGTTGGGTCAGAGGATCCATAGTATTCAAGAATATGATGCTATTTACATTGAATACTCTGGTGATTTCTCAGCACCTTCTCTAAAAGACACTGGGCAATCAACATATTTTACTAATTCGACAACATAAGAATCATCAAAATCTCCACAATGCCTGCAGAGTTGAATAGCTCGCCATGCTTTTGAGTCTTTAAATGAGAATAGAATGTATTGGTGAGGGAAGTGATAGTTTTGAGATTCATTTTAGAATTATAAGTAAATAGTACATCGACAATGACAACATACACTGGAACATACACATATCAAAACAAGTTACTCAGGTACTGTCCTTTTCATGATGGTTACAATTATTTTTCTTTGCTGATTCTTTTGTGTGAAAGGCATTTTAGCTTCACAGTGTGAATAGTATGTTAGGTTGGAATTAAGACCTTAGCCTGAATTCTGTTTCTGACTCTTCTGATCTGTGTAATCTTTTTGACTTCCCTTTGAGATTTTCTTATATGTATCAGTTGCACAAGCTTATTTGCTTAACCTAGCTGTAACATGTGCATAGTATAATCTTTGTAGCTCACAAAGTTATTCCGAGACTTCATCGGAGATGATATATATCTATAACTATATATCTATATAAAACATACTTTGGGAATATGAAAAATTCCATGGAAACATGAGTCATATGGTTCTTATCTATGATCATAGACTCCAGTCTACCTTCCATTAATTGGAAAATTGTAATACTGATCACAAGGAGTGTTGAGCAAGAGGGACAATTTCTTGTTACACTTTGTCTATAATTTAAACTTTGTCATAGAGCACTCCAGAAATCACTGGAGCACATAGGAGCTGTGTATAAGTTCTAACTTCACTTCTTTGTTACTATCTATCTAATCTTTTACTTACCTCTTTTTATATAGATACATATATATACACATAAATACATGAGTATATAAACACTCTTTCTTTTATATAAACACAATTTATTATAGCTATACATGTAAGATACAATTATGTATATGTAGATACACACTCACATATCTGTACATCTGCATATCATTACATCAATACCTCAGTTATATTCTTTCATATTTATTTCCTATTATCTATCTCTTTATATGTTTATTTAGATATCCACATATCCTTCTGTCTCTAACTATATTTCTCCATCTTTGCCTCTACCTTTATCTTTGTCTTATTCTATCTACATTGGTAGACAAAGTTTTCTCTCCAGCAGGTATCTGTAGACATAGAATCACCCTGACATTTCTAATTCCTTTTCTCAATTGATTAGCTCTTTCATTAGTTCATGCTTATAATAGCTGAGCTGGGGAGATAGATTCCATTCAAATGGTAAGAAATAGTATGCTGAGAATATAAGAATCATAAATATTAGCTCTGTTAAGGGCAGTATAGCATTCATTTTATAGATAATAGGACAGATTCTCAGAGGAAGCAAGAAGCCAGAGATGAAAAGGTGACCCTAAAGGTGAAATGCATAGAAGGGAGTAAAACTAGCTTTGAAAATTAGATCTCCTGAATTCCTAGTTCTAGTTTCTCATCATTGAATCAGATGGAAAGCATATATTACCCTTAGCCTAGGTTTTCTCTGACTAAGGGAAAGGTCCCTTCACAAGAACAAAGAGAAACCTTATTCACAAATTTTTTTTTTCAGTGAATGAGGATTAAAAGGGAACATATTCAAGAAGAGCAAGGAACAAAAAATGTTCAAATTTATGGGCACAATTGGGACGTGTGTTTCTTTTACGAAAGCAGAGTCACTAATGGGTACAGTCTTAGCAAGAATGAGGAAGCACATCTGAAAAATAATATATTGACCAGTTGTTTTGTAAACTCAGAATCAGAGCTCTTGAAAAGCTTAGCAAGTGCAAAAAAAAAAAGGCTGCAAAAATGAGAATAACAAAGGAAATAAACAAAAATATGTGGAGCATTTTGGAAGAGATTTCATTTTTATTCTATCACATCCTTTTTAGTTTAAGTCCATGACAAATCTTAAACCATATGTATTGATTATTTGACTGGAGGATAAAGCAATTGAGCATCCAATAGCACTGCATAGCATTTCAGACTTAAAGTCAAGAAGACTCAATTTCATGAGTTCAAATCTTGCCTCAGATAATTATTGACAATGTGACCCTGGGCAAGTCATTTAACCCTATTTGTCTTAGTTCCTCATCTGTAAAATAAGCTGAAGAATGAAATGGCAACCTGTTGCAGTTTCTTTGCCAAGAAAAGCCCAAATTGGGTCATAGAATGTCAGAACTGAAAGATGATTTAACAGCAACAGAGTAATCCTTGTTAATGTTTTCATAGCTCTTTGTATTTATTTTTATAAGAATGAAACTACTTTTATAGAGAGAATAATTGGTTTCATATTCTGGCTTTGCTATTAATGGTTTTTGTTACTATGTACGAAACGTTGAATCATTTTGAGCTTTTGTGAAAAAATATTATCAATAAAATCAGCTTAATTTTAGTAAGGTTTTAATACTTTCAAACCACTTTTCTGGACACAAACCTATGAAATATGTATTAAAAGTGTTAAATTTTCCCTCATTTCATCTTTATCTCACTATCTATCCTGATCTATAAATAGATGTATGGATAGACATATAATTATGTATGTATATAGCTACATAGATGTGTGTATATAAATACATGTATTTATATGTGTAAATATGCATGTTCTCACATATCTGTATTTATGTTTGCATGTACATGCTCGAAAGCCATTTCTGACCTTAGTGGTGATAGTTTTCTTTATTATCTTTGTAATTCACTTTCCGAATTGTTCATCATATATAACTTCCTCTGATCATTTTGCAAGGCTAAGCTTTTAAAACTTGGTTCCAGAACTATTGGAATTAGCCTCATCATTTCTACACAAGCTTTGCTTTCAGCTGATTTTGACCTTAAAATACAGTGTAATTTTGCTTTTGCTCAAGTTTAATGGGACAAATTAGTTTCCAACTTCTAACTGAATACAGTTTTTTTTTCCTGAGGCTGGGGTTAAGTGACTTGCCCAGGGTCACACAGCTAGGAAGTGTTAAGTGTCTGAGACAGATTTGAACTCCGGTCCTCCTGAATTCAGGACTGGTGCTTTATCCACTGCACCAACTAGCTGCCCCTAACTGAATACAATTTTATTTCTTTCTTTCTTTTCAACAGTTTGGGCCTCCCTGATACTTAAACTTTTATTTGTTTTCAGTTAAATTACAGCACTGCAGTAGGATGAGCAACTTGTCAATCATCACAGAATTCCTCCTCATGGAGTTTTCCAGCACACGTGAGCTGCAGGTCTTACATGCTGTGCTGTTCCTGCTGATTTACCTGGCAGCCCTTCTGGGGAACCTTCTCACCTGTGCTGCAATTATCACTGACCCACACCTTCACTGTCCTATGTATTTTTTCCTGAGTAACTTATCCCTTGTGGATATCGGCAACATCTCTGTCACACTTCCTAAGTTCATTGTGAATTCCTTATGTGGCGTTCAGTCCCTGTCCCTCCTGGGATGTGCTGCCCAGATGTTCTTCTTTCTTTTCTTTGTAGTCACTGAGTTTGCTTTGCTTGTGGCCATGTCCTATGACCGCTTCATAGCCATCTGCCAGCCCCTCCACTATGGTATCATCATGACCCCAGCACGTTGTCTCTGGGCAGCAGCTGGCTCATGGCTCAGTGGGCTTCTTTATTCAGCTGTACACACAGGAAACATGTTCCGGCTGCCCTTCTCAGGTTCCAATGTGATCCACCAATTTTTCTGTGACATCCCTCATGTCTTGAAAGTTTCAACCTCTGATGTGTTTAATACTGAGTTTGTATTAATTGTAGTAAGCTTGTGCTGTTTGTTATGCTGCTTTGCCTTTTTAATCACAACCTATGCTCGCATTTTCTCCAGTGTGCTCAAGATTCCTTCTGTGGAAGGACGCTACAAGGCTATTTCCACATGCTCCCCTCAGTTGATAATCCTCATGTTATTTCTTGTGTCTGGAATGATTGCAGTCCTCAGGGAGGCATCAGACACATCACCTATCCAAAACCTTTTAATTGCAATGGCTTATACAACATTACCTCCCCTGCTGAACCCTCTCATCTATAGCCTGAGGAACCAGAAGGTCACAGCTGCCATGGGCAAGATGATCAAGAGAATGTTTTTTTAAAGAAAGAAATGTTGATCCATGAAAACACAAAGATGCTGAAGAATATGTTTGTTAAATATGTAAGGTGACACGAGGTAGCCTAAAACAGGGAGAAATGAACCAAGAATAATAGCCCACAGAAAATAGCCCTTTAGATGAAATGTTTCATGGGATGGAGTGAATCTATAATGTATTTTCATATAACCCAGACACATCCTACAAGGGGTTATTGTCTTTAGTGGAATTATCATGACATTAGCCCATCATCTTTGGGCAGTTGTGCCATCAAAAGAATGGAGGGAGCACTCATTGATTTCCCTCCCAGCCAATGGTAGATAAGCTTAACAAAAAGTATCCATAAAGATGGTTGTATTGTTCCCCTCTCCAACTCCTTTTCACCTTAGCATATTTCTTGTCTTTTCAGTGTCATACTTTTGCTTCCACCCATCTTTATAATTGTCCTCCTTTTTTGCATGTTGGATCTTCAAATATATATATTTATATATATATAATATATATACATATACATACAAACATTTCTATACATGTATGTATATATGCATACATAAGTATATACATACACATTAATTCTCTTACACATATACACTCATATATTTATGTAGAAGTTCCCTGGGAAGTTAAACTCTGTTTTGTAAATTGGCTTAGTTGTAAAATGAGAAGTTGGGCTTATTGACTACTATAGTACTTCTACCTCTATTTTGAAGTTATGATTTTTATCAAATCTTTGCTCCTTTGTAAATTGTAAGTCATCTTTCATTACACCTGCTTTTATGATTTATTTATCTTTTTTCTCCTCTGTGTTTGCTGCATTTTATTTTCTATTACATTTAGAAGTATAAATGCCTTATCTCTCCCGGTGGATCCTCTGTTCACTTTCCAATAGCATAAAATTAAGTCAATTGTTAAAAATAATGGCTTGCTTGAAGGGATAATGCATATTTAAGCTGTAATAATCTGAAATTACAATTATAAAAATGTAGTAATTGGTAATTGTAGTAAATTGTAGTTCAAGGGAAATATCTGATGTGAACTTAAAAAATGCAGCCACCTTAGAGGATTCATTAATTGTCCTCATTAGGACATTGTAAGCTCTTGATGGCAAAGACAATTTAATTTTTGCCTTTATATCCCTAGCCCCTAACACAGTTTTTTTAAAGCACACAGAAGTTGCTTAATAAATTATTATATATCAACTATAAGGATCTTGAGTACAGAAGCCTTCTTTTCTTTTTCTTTATATTTGCCTATCATCTAGCATAGCATCTCTTCCTTAGGAGTCAATTAATGAAAATGTTTCTAATTGAATAGCTGGAGGGAACAAGAGACAACAGAAGGAGAGAAGGGGATAGATACAGAGATATAGAGAGAAATAGATCCAGAGAGAGATAAAGAGACAAAGAGGCAGAGAGACAGAGAAAGACAGATACAAAGAAAAACAGAGACAGAGGCAGAGACAGAAGCAGAGACTAGAGACAGACTGACAAAGAAATATATACAGACACAGAGAAAGAGATAGAAAGACTGACAGATACAGATATAGACTGAGACAGAGACTGATAGAGATTGAGACAGAGAGATAAAAAGAGAGATTGTAGTATGAATGAATAGTTAAATAGATGGTTGAACAGTATAAAAATGTATTTCCTTTTTGCCTTCTAAAAAGTTGGGATGGCAGAATAAAGGCAAGAATTTAACTGAGATCTCCCAAAGTACCCTCCAAATGACTTTAAAATTATGCATAAAATTGAATTCTTTAGTAGTATAACCAGAAAAAAGTATAAAAGTATTTTTCAACCGCAGACTTGAGATTAGGTTGGCAAGAAAGACCTGCCTCACCAGTATGTTGGTGACTCCTGAAGTATAATGAAGTATAGATTGCACCTGGAACATCAAGAGTGAACCATGGGATTGGTTGCTTTATTCCTAGGTTTTGGGACAAGAACACCATATTTTACAAAATTTCTGGGAAAATGGCAAAGCATTTTGTCTGAAACTAGATATAGAGAAATGTCTCTCTTCATATACCAAGTTAAAGTGAAAATAGTACCTGATTGAAACATAATTTTATAAAGTATAGGTGAATAGAATATTTTACCTTTCAGATTTATGGAGGAAGGAAGAATTTATGATCTAACAAGAGATAGATAACATTATGAATGACAAAACAGATGATTTAGATTACATTAAATTAAAATATTTTTGCACAAACAAAACCAATGCAACCCAAGATTAGGAGGAAAGAAGAGAAATGGGAAACAATTTTTACAGTCTTTGTTTTTGAAAAAGGCCTCATTTCTAAAATATATTGAGAACTGAATCAAATTCATAAGAAAACAAATCTTTTCCCCATTGACAAAGGATCAAAGGTTTGTATGTGAAGAAATTAAAGTTATGTATATTTGTATGAAAAAATATTCTAATTCACTATTGATTAGAAAAATGCAAATAAAAATAATTTTGAAATACCACTTCATACCTAATAGGAATTTGCCATTTTAAAATTTTTTATTATTTTAATTTAAATTTATTATTATTATTGCATGAATCTAATAGGTTGACTCATATGATGGAAAAGGAAAATGATAATAGGTTGGATGGGATGAGAAAAAATTGGGATATCAATGTAGTTAGTTGAGTTGTGAACTCAATGTGACAGTTTTGGAAAGCAACTTGGAAGTATGCCTAAAGTATTATAAAACTCTGCATACCCTTTGATCTGGCAACACCACTATAAGGTCTATATCATAAGGAGATGACAATATAAGGGAGAATGGGAAGGACTAATTTGTATAAGATATTCATGGCAACTCTTTTTGTAGTGGCAGAGAATTGAAAATTTTCAGCAATAGGGGAATAGTTGAACAAGTTGTGGTTTATAATTGGAAAAAAAAGCAATGAATAGGAAAACCTGGAAATACTTACATGAACTGATGCAAAATGAAGTGAACAGATCCAGAAGAATGGATATACAGTATATAGTATACAGCAAAGGACTACTATAACATGATCAAGTGTTAATAACTTAGCTGTACTCAACAATACAATGATCAAAGTCAATTTCCAAAGGACTATATGAGTCTGAATGCAGATGAAAGCCTACTATTTTTCACTTTATTTCTTTTGTGTATTTTTTTTTATTCTGTGTTTTCCTTCACAACATAACTAATACTGAAGTGTTTTTCACTTTTACATATAGGACACACATAAAATTTATATGAAATTTCTTATCTTCCCAGGGAAAAGAGACAGAAGGTAGTGAGAGAGAATTGGGAACTAAAATTATTTATTTATTTTTTATTTTTTTATTATATATATTTTTTATAATATCCCTTGTATTCATTTTTCCAAATTATCCCCCCCTCCCTCTACTCCCTCCCCCCGGTGACAGGCAATCCCATACATTTTACATGTGTTACAATATAACCTAGATACAATACATGTGTGTAAATACCATAAAATTATTTTTTAAAAATTCTTGTTAAACATATATTAGATTATTTACTGTTTTAGGATAAGTTTGAGGGGAGGGAAGGGAGGAAAAAAATGAGAACACCAGATGTTGCAAGAGTGAATGTTGAAAACTATGCGCATATTTTGAAAATAAAAAGCTAAAAAAATTCTTGTTAAAATTGTTTTTACATATAATTGGAAAAAATAAAAGATCATTAAAGCAAAAAACAAAAATCAGAAGTCTGATGTATATTCACCCATGACCATGTATAACATTGGCTATTATATTGTGACATAATATAGTGGCTCTAAAAGGCAAGCAAATTATTTTTATTTGTTGAGGCTGATTAAATATCTAAAATTGTCAGAAAGCAAGAGAGAGCAGCAAACTTAGAGAAGATCACTCCTTAATATTCAATTTCCTTTCTAGAAAAGAGGAAAGGTCTGAGAGATTCCTTTTCTAGAGGGAAAGGGAGCAGAGAGGATCAAGAACTAATTGGTTCTATCCAATTTAAATATCACCATTTGTTTAGCTTTTTCATAGTCAATGGATTTTCAATCTTTTGCTGCTACAAGTGTTGCTAGAATGACTTACCTGAAATAATAGGATGCATGATAAAAGCTGTACCATAATAGAAACATTACATTGACAACAAAATAAATTCAAACATAAGTGTTAACATGTTTATAAGTGAAATTCAGTTTTTTCAGCCAGATCTTTGTGATCACATTTAAGGTTTTCTTAGTCAAAATATAGATTTGCTATTTGCTTTTCCAGCATATTTTCTAGATTTGGAAACCAAGGCATAGAGAGTTAAGTGACTTGTCCAGGTTCACACTAGTGAGTGTATGAAGCCAGGTTTGAACTTCAGAAGATTAATCTTCTTGACCCCAAGTCCAGTAATACATGTCCTATGGAAGTTAGCTTAACTCTCTGGAAAAAGCAAGGCAAAATGATTTGGAATTATAAGTAATGGAAAAACCAAATGAATTAGCAAAGATTTAGAAAAAAGAAAATGGTGAATTATTTCACCTATTCATTTATTAAATGGGCCTTTAACATTACATGATTGTTTATAATTTTTCTGTATTGCTATATGAAAAGATTTTCTAATTCACTATTGGTTAGAGAAATACAATTAAACTCCCAAATTAAACCCAAACAATTAAACCATGTCATGTTTATCAGGTTAACTAACTAGATAGAAAAGCAAAATGACCAATGTTGAAACAGATGTGGAAAATCAAATACACTAAAGCACTGTTAGTTGAGTTATTTTCTGGTTCAAAGACCATAGGAAATAATTTGGAGCCATGCCCCAAGTTTAATGCAATTTTGCATAGCAGCATTACTTTTGGTGCTATTTTTCAAACAGATCAATGAAAAAGAAAAGAGCTGATATATATATATATATATATATAAGTTGATAGTAACTCTTTTTGGAATGGCAAATAATTTGAAGGAATGCCAGTCAATTGGGCATTCAGAACGAGCTGAGTAGAATCAGGAAGCAGATGATTTAGAAATGTATTATTATTTTTTTATTTTTATATTAAAAAATAATGAGTTTTACATTCTCTCCCTTCCTCCATTCCTTCTCCTGGAAACTGAAAAGGGAAACAATATGATATCAGTTATACATATGAAACCATGGAAGATGTGTTCATAGTAGCCATTTCACAAAAAGGAAGAAATAAAAAGAAAGTGAAACGGATATAATTCGATTTGCACTTAAAAGTTTAAGTTTTTCTTTGAATGTAGATAGCAACTTTCATAATGAGTCTTAATGGAATTTTCTTGGATCATTATATTGATGAGAATAATTAAGTTTTTTACAGTTGATTATAATTGCAATATTGTTATTATGTACAGTCATCTCATTGTTCTGTTCACTTTATTTTGCAGCAGGTCATGTAATTCTTCCATGTATTTCTGCATCCACAAACACATGCCTCAGCTTGCAAAATAATTTGGAGCCATGCCCCAAGTTTAATACAATTTTGCATAGCAGCAACATTACTTTTGGTGCTATTTTTCAAACAGATCAAATAGAATTTCTATTGATGGGTATCCCCCCGTTTCCAATTCTTTGCCTCCATAGAAAGAGCTTCTATAGATATTTTGGTACATACAAGTATTTTTTTGTTTTCTTTGGTCTCCTTGTAGTATGGATGTATTAAAAGGAACATTAAATAATAAAATTTTAAAAAGTGAAATTGGGAATTATCAATAAATGAATTAGGAGGCAGCGAGGTGGCACAGTGGATAAACCTCTGATTGGAGAGCAGAGTCAAGACCTTCCATTTAATGGAGGAGTTCAATACAGTCTTCTCATTTCCTACCATTTGAATTGCCTTGTACTACTCCCTCATACCCTTGTGCTAGGTTCTATCTGCCCTTCTTTGTTCCATAATTTCCTTCACAATTAAAAGAGTTCTTGGAATATAGTAGATATTCAATAAATACTTGTTGACTATTGACTAAGACCTGGATGAACAGAGAGACTCCCAAGAGATTATATTATTATGACTGATATTTTAATGAGACTAAAGGGAGAATATGTTTCACTATGTAGTTTATAAAACAAACTTAGCCTTAACTAATTATTCTTAAGGGATGAGTCCGAGATTCCATGGAAACCCAGAGTATGATGATGTTTTCCATGAATACTCTGGTGATTTCTCAACACCTTCTCCAAAAGATACTGGGCATTATATTTGACCAAGTTCTACAATGTAAGAGTCATAAAAAATTTCCAATGCCTGCAAGTTCAGAAGTTTATATTTGAATACCTTGCCATAGTTTCGAGTCTGCCTATGAGAATGGAATGAATTGGTGAGGAAAGAGATTGTCTCAAGATTATGTGTACAAAAATAGATAATCTAATGACAATAACTGGAATATAGATGCACATCAGAACAAACAACTGAGGTATTTTCATTATGATTGTGTTTCTTAGTGACTGTAAGTTTGCTCAGATGCTTCAGATGTGATCTCAAAATCATGGTGATGATCTGTCAGTGATTTTTTTATGTGCAAGGTGGTTTGGGATCCCAATGTAGATAATATGATGAGTTGGAATTAATAGGACTTTAGTCTGAATACTCTTCTGAGCTATGCAATCTTTCAGACTTCTCTCTTTTGTACATACTTATTATATTGAATATATTTATTTACCACCTTCTTTCTTCCATTTGGCTGTAAGTTCATTGAGATCAGGACACTCTTTGCTTTATAATTCCATTGCTTACCACAGTGTCTGGGAAATAGCTGGCACTTAATAAATGTTTGTTGACTTACTGTGATTTGACAATATTAATTTTACTCTCCCAGAGCCTCCCTAACATAACTCTAGTATGTGCATAGTATTACATTTGTAGCTCAAAGAGTTATTATATTGTGGCTCATCAGAGATGATGTAAGTAACATACTTTGTGAACATCAAGAGTATTCTGGAAACATGAATCATAATTATTGTTTTATTCTATGATAATATGTCCCAGTTATACCTTCCATTAAACATAAATTTATGCTACTTATCACAAGGAATGTTGGGTAAAAGAGTCAATTTCTTGTCACACTTTCTTTGCCTGTATTTTTGTTTTATGATGGAGTGCTCTAAAGGTAACTGGAAGACAAAAACATTCTGTGTGTCAGTCTAACTTCATTTCTTTCCTCCATCCCTTCATCTGTAAATTATTTTTGTTGCAAGAAAGATGAATTAGACTTTTGAACAAATTCCCTGGAAGGAGTGCTGAATTTGGAAAGAGAAGACAACTATTTAACTCTGACTTTATCATTTACAAATTGGAAAGCTTAAGAGTCAATTACTGCATGTTTCTGTTCTTCCTCTATAAATAAAGCACTTGGATATTTCAGTACTAATGTGTTTCTGCTCCTATGATTATATTTGAAAGAGACTTTCATAAAGGGATGAATGGATTTCATTGAGGGCCTCAGCTATTTCCCAGTATTTTCAAAAGGTGTATGTCCTTGAGTTATTTTTTCCAATGGAGGCCACTTTTGAATGGTTTGAAGTAGATGCCATATTTCCTAGTTTCTTCTGAATGGAAAATGGAAATTTGCCCATGCATGAAATGAAACAAATATTGCTCATTTTTTCAGTGAAAATTAGAATTAGGCTACTCCTGAAAAAAAACTTGAAACATTTTAAACTTGTGTTTTGTTATGTTGTCTTCTGAGCATATTAGGTCTGTGGCTTCTTTCTTACTTTTGGTTATAATGGGTGAAAGAGAAACCTGAAGAATAATACATAGTTTGTTTATATGTGTGTATTTGTGTGCATGTAAATGTGAATGTATATAAGTGTAAATGTGCTACAGTTGAATGAATACAGTTCTACTTATGTGGCAGGAGTTCTACTTATTGAATTCATGGTCACTGAGTTTTGGTTATGCTGCTGAAATGGTTGAATTATGAGTTTAAGTGCTGAGATATTTGGCCAGTTAGACACTCAATTCTGATGTTGACTTGAGAGTCCAGTTTTTGGGGAAAAGTTGGGAGAGAATGAGAACAAGAAGAGTATTTGTGGAGAAGTGGAGGGATAATACAACTTCCTTCCTTCCTTCCATCTATCCATTCATCCATCCTCTTTCTATCTTTCTTTACATGTATACATGCACACACATATAAACATTGTTCAAATAGAAACAACACATTTACATATGTGTAAAACACATTTATGTGTTTATAGACATATAAACATATATGTATATATCAACTGTCTCAATATCTCTATTGCTTTCTGTAGCATAAATTTATATATCTACCTATTCATTTATACACTATAATCTATCTCTCTGTGTATAGATATTTGTATTAGTATAACTATCTCTATCTTTATTTTTATCTCTTTCTGCCTCTATCTTTCTCTATTTCTATTATCTCTACCTGTACCTTAATCTCTAGCTGTTTTGCTGATCTGCATTCAGAGACATAATTTTCATTGACTTCAGAAACAAAATCATAGTGCCATTTATATTGTTTTCCAGAGTGAATTAACTCTTGGGCTTAGTTGGGGACAGTGCAAGTTATATTTTCCAAAGTGCTAATTTTCGGGATACTGGGCCTGATCCTCAGAGAAGGCAAAAGAAGGAGATCGGTGAACACTAAGGCTGAAATGCCTAGAAAGGGGTAAAATGACTCTAAAAAGGGGATCTCTTGAAATCCCAGTTTTATCTTCTGAACATTGAACCAGATGAAAAACTTATGCTAGTATTAGGTTAGGTCTTGTCTAATTAGGGGAAAGATGCCCTTGCAATAACAATAGGAAAAACCTTATTCTTATTTATAGCAATGATTCTCAGTGAATAAGAATAAAAAGGAACTTATTCAGATGGCACTTACCTTTGAAGGTTCAAATGTGGGCATACATTTTTAGAAAGCAGATTCACTAATGTGGATAGTTTTAGAAGTACACCTGAACAGTGATATTTTTGTCTAGTTGTTCACTTGTAAGAGAGAGAGAGAGAGAAGAGAGAGAGAGAGAGAGAGAGAGAGAGAGAGAGAGAGAGAGAGAGAGAGAGAAACAGAGACAGACAGAGAGACAGAGACAGAGAGACAGAGAGAGAGACAGACAGAGAGACAGAGACAGAGAGACAGAGAGAGAGAGAGAGTGAGAGTGAGAGTGTGTGTGTGTGTAAGTGAACAACTTGGTAGCATTCTATAGAGTGTCAGACATGAAGTCAAGAAGACTCAATTTTGTCAGTTCGAATCTAGCTTCAGACACTCACTGGTTGTATTTCCCTGGGCAACTCACATAACCTTGCTTGCTTCAGATCCTCACTGGAAAAGGAAATGGCGAACCACTCCAGCATCTTTGCCAAGCAAAATGCAAATGGGTCATGGAGAGTTGCACACAGCTGAAAAATGACTTAACAACAATACTGAACAATCACTCTTACCACTTTCAAAGCTATTTTTGTTTTTTCCCGTAAGAAGGAAATTGCATTTAGGGTAAGAAGAGTTGGTTTCAAGTTCTGACTTTACTACCAATGGTCTTTGTTACTTTGTTCAAAACACTAAATAGGTTTTGCCCTTGCTTTACCATCCTGTAAGATAATACTATTGATAAAATTAATTTTATATGTATTTTGAATTTTTTCACAGCAGTTTTCTGAATACAACCCTTTAAAATATGCAATAAAAGTGTTAATCTTTTCCTCATCTTCATTTTTTTCTCTCTCTTTCACCCTCTCTCTTTCTCTCTCTAAATAGAAAGACAGAAGTAGATATATGTATAGATATTGATTTATTTATATAGCTATAAATATAAATCTGTATATATAAATATATTTTATATATGTATTAATGTATATGTATGTGTTCAAATATGTGACTGTGTGTGTGTGAATACACAAGTATGAAATCCATTTCTACTCTTAGTGGAGATAGTCTTTTTTTAATTATCTTTATATAATGGGTAATTTCCTCTGGTCATTTTGCAGGACTAAGTATTTAAAACTGGGTTCCAGAACAATTGAACCTCTCTTAACCTCCTTATTTCTTTTCCCAGCTTAGTTTTCAGTTAGTTATGGCCTTACATCATTACATACATTACAATAATGTAATTTTGCTTTTATTCAGGTTTAATGGGACAGAATAGCTTTGAAGTTTCATCTAAATAAGTATTTTAATTCTTCCTTCTTTTGAACACTTTTCTGTTCCCTGACACTTAAACTTTCATTTGTTTTTAGTCAAATTACAGCATATCAGCAGGGATGAGCAACTTCTCAATCATCACAGAATTCTTCCTCACGGAGTTTTCCAGCACACGTGAGCTGCAGGTCTTACATGGTGCACTGTTCCTGCTGATTTACCTGGCAGCCCTTCTGGGGAACCTTCTCACCTGTGCTGCAATTATCACTGACCCACACCTTCACTGTCCTATGTATTTTTTCCTGAGTAACTTATCCCTTGTGGATATCGGCAACATCTCCGTCACACTTCCTAAATTTATTGTGAATTCCTTGTGTGGCATTCAGTCCCTCTCCCTCCTGGGATGTGCTGCCCAGATGTTCTTCTTTATCCTTTTTGCAGCCACAGAGTTTGCTTTACTGGTGGCCATGTCCTATGACCGCTTTGTGGCCATCTGTCAGCCCCTCCACTATGGCATCATCATGACCCCAGCACGTTGTCTCTGGGCAGCAGCTGTCTCATGGATCAGTGGGCTTCTTTATTCAGCTGTACTCACAGGGAACATGTTCCGGCTGCCCTTCTCAGGATCCAATGTGATCCACCAGTTTTTCTGTGACATCCCTCATGTCTTGAAAGTCTCAGCCTCTGATGTGTTTAAGACTGAGTTTGTGTTAATTGTATCAAGTTCATATCTTTTCTTATTCTGTTTTGCCTTTTTAATTGCATCCTATGCCCGTATCTTCTCCAGTGTGCTCAAGATTCCTTCTGTGGAAGGACGCTACAAGGCCATTTCAAACTGTTTTCCTCAGTTGATAATCCTCATGTTATTTCTCTCTTCTTCAATGATGGCAGTTTTCAGGGACACATCAGACACATCACCTATCCAAAACCTTTTAATTGCAATAGCCTATACCACACTGCCTCCCCTGTTGAACCCTTTCATCTATAGCCTGAGGAACCAGAAGGTCTCAGCTGCCATGGGCAAGATGATCAAGAGGATATTTTTTCAGAGAAAAAAATGTTAATCCACGAAAACTTAAATATACTGAAGAATGTACATTTGGACTATCAAATGTGTAAGGTAACACATGAGGTAGCCTAAAACAGAGAGAAACGGCACCAAAAATAATAATACCCAAGAAAACAGCCTCTTAGATGAAATGCTACATGGAATGGAGTTAATCAATTACTTATTTTTCTTTATAATAAATCCAACTGTAAGTGGCTATTTTCTATAGTGGAATTATCATGACACCTGCCCATTGTCTTTAGGAACCTGTGCCATCAAAAGAGTAGATGGAACATTCATTGTTCTCCTGGGCAATGGTAGATAAGCTTAACCAAAAGTAGCTATCAGTCATGTTGTTCCCTCCCCTTTAACACATTTCTTGCCTTCTCGTTGTCATACTTTTGTTTCTACCCATATTTATGATGGTCATGTCTTCTTCCTTCTTTGCATATTGAAGATCTATTCATTCTTCCACAATATAATCTAATCTATACAAATACACACACATATATATTCACATACACATGTATATGCATATATTTATACACACACATTCAAATAAGTATATATTAATTCCCTGGGAAATAAAAATCTTTTTTTCTCAATCCAATTATGAAATGTGTAGGGAGAGAGATTGGTGACTTGATGACCACTATAATTCCTTCATCTCTTGTTTGATGTCATGATTTTCCATGATATTTTTCCTCATCCCTCAAGCTGCAAGTTATCTTTCATTACCCTTCATTTTATACATTATTTATCATTTTTACTTTTGCATTTTATTTTATTTTACATCTAAAACCACAAGTATCTTTTCTCTCCTGGTGGATTTTCTGCTCCCTTTCCAATAATATACACTTAAGTCAATTGGTACAAATAATGACTCTCTTGTGGTGATTATGTGTATTTCAATCAGCACAATGTGAAGTTGCAATTATACAAATATACAAATTGGTTCTAGTCCAAGGAAAATATTTGATTTGAATTTAAAAAATTCAACCACCTTAAGGGGTTCCTTATTTGTACTAATTAAGCCCTAGCCAAACTCTTGACAGCAAAGATTGTTGCATTTTTGCTTTTATATCCTTAGCACCTGACAGTTTTAACAGTTAGTAGTTTAGCAGTTTAGTAGTTGCTTCATAAATTATTGTGTATCAATTTTGATCTTTTTGAGAACTGAAGCCTTCTTTTCTTTAACTTTAAATTTACCTACCATCTAGTGCAACATCTCTTTATTAGGAGGGGATTTATGAAAATTTATTTCATTGATTGCTGGAGAGAGAACGAGAGAGCGAGACAGAGACAGAGAGACACAGAGAGAAAGAGACAGAGACAGAAAGAGAGAGAGGCAAAGAGAGAGACAGAAAGAGAGACAGAGAGGGAGAAAGACAGAAATAGAGACAGAGAAAAAAAGGCAGAGATAGACAGACAGAGAAATTGTAATATGAATGGACTGATATATGGATTTACAGATTAATGGATGGACCTATAGGGAAATAGCATTTATGAAGTGCTCATTTATTGCTTTTTTTTAGAACTAGATTTATAATGAAAGGACAAAATATAAAATTGAGGTCAGTTGTATATACCCAGAACAATGTGGATTTGGGAGCCATTATACTGGGACATAATATGATGGTTGTGGTCTAAAAGGCAAGGAATTGTTTCAACGGTTAAGGCTGATGACAGATGAGTAAACTGAGGAAAATAGGAAAGAGTAGACAGCAAATTTAGAGAAGATCATGCCCTAGTATCTATCTTCTCTTCCAGGAGAAAGGAAAGACCTAAGAAGGATTAGTTTCTGTCCTCTCTAGCAGGGAAGAGGGAGCAAGAAAGGATCAAGAACCAACTGGTTGTGCCCATTTAATCACCACCATTTCTTTAGCCCTTTATTACTCAATGGATTTTCAATTTTTTGCTATTAAAAAGATTCTAGAATTGACTAACATGAAATAATAGGATGCTTGGTAAATAGTAGTATGAAAATATTCTATACCTTGACAAATACAAAGAAAATCATTTACAAGACTTTTTAAATGCTGAGATTGTTATTGTTCAGGTGTTTACATCTACTATGGTTGGACTATTTCACAACTCAACCAATGGTTCATCGGTGTCACTATTTTTCCACTTTCATTCCAGCATTTGTTATTTTGCTTTTCTATCATGCTAGTCATGTCTAGTTTATCATGCTGGTAAACATGAACAGAAGCTCAAAATTTGGAGTTTTAAGTTGCTTTTTTTAAATCAATAGTTATGTAGAATTTTTTTTTGTAAAACAATATCAATAAATGATTGAACAACAACAATTAAGTTTAATGTGTCATTTTATAAAGTAATTAAACAATTCACCATTTTCTTCTTAAAAATATTTCACTCACTTGGAGTTATAATTAAATTGGTTGAGTTGTGAACTGGTCCAACCGTAGTAGAAAACAAGTTGGAGCTCTGCTCAAGGGTTTATACAACCACATGACCACTTCTAGAGCTATTTAACAAAGAAGACAAAGAAAAAGTAAAGGACTAAAATGTCCAAAATATTTATAACAGCTCTCTTGCAATGGTAAAGAATTAGAAATTGATAGAATGCCCATTATTTGAGGATTGGATGGACATGGACAAGTTATTGTATGTAATTATGATGGAATGCTACTGTGCTGTAAGAAATGATTAAGAGCATGTTTCAGAGAAAAAAAGAAAAAAAGACATCAACTAATGCAAAAAAGTGGAGGGAAATTTAAAATAAGTGCTATTTATTTTTAACATTAAAAAATTAAGTTCCCAATTCTATAGTGGTTACTTAGAAAGCAAACAATGTGATATCAGTTATACTTGTGAAATCATGTAAGATGTATATCAGTTAGCTTCTAGAATTCATTTATTGTCTCTTTGGAGGCAGATAATATCTTTCATCAGGCATCTTTGTAATTTTCTTGTATTTATGAAAGTAGCTCAGTTTTCCAATGTTGGTTATCATTACAATATTAATTATATTTTGTACAATCATATTCTGGTTCTACTCACTTCACTTTCCAGTGGTTCATATATGTCTTTCCATGTTTTTTTCTGAAAGCATTCCCTTCACCATTTATCATAACATAATAGTTCTCCATTACAGCTATATGACACAGTTCATATAGTCATTTCTCAATTGATGGAAATCCCCCAAATTTCCAATTGTTTGACATGACATAAAGTGTTCTGTAAATATTTTTATATTTAAGTCTTTCTCATTTTCTCTGATCAATTTGGAGTAAAGACCTCAAAATGATGAATTTTAAATAGTAAAAAAATTAAAGTTAATTGCATATTAACCATTTAAAAAGCAACTTATCATACCCAGATAAAGAATGGATTGTGTCTAAATACAGACAGAAGCATACTTTATTTTTACTTTTTTTTCTTGAAGGTTTATTTTTTTCCAGAGGAGAAATCTTTGTTGTTGTTGTTGTTGTTGTTTTGCAACACGACTTTTATGGAAATGTTTTACACAAATTTCACATGGGCCTTATCAATGGAGTGGGTGTAGGGAAGAAGGGGAGAATCTGGAACCCAAAATTTTAAAATCAAATGTGCAAAGTTGTTTACTTGTAACTGGGAAAAATAAAAACATTTTAAAATATTAAAAAACAATTCATTGTGAAATCATATTATCCTGTGAGATTGAATAAACCATAACATTCACATTTTATTATTAGCACTTCTTTCTCTGATTAAACCCCCTGACTGGAAGGCAGAGCCATGACATCTAAAGCCTTCATTTAGTGGGGGAGACCAACACAGTATTCTCATTTACAATAAGATGCTGTTTTCATATTTCTCACTCATCCTTTTGTGCTAGGTACTGTCTACCTTTCTTCCTCCTCTCATTTTCTTTATACTTAACAGAATGCCTGATATATAGTAGGCATTCAATAAATGTTTATTGACTACTGACTAAGATCCTCATGGACTGAGAGAGTCCTAATAATCTATATTTTATGGTTGATACATATTTCCTCAAGAATATTTTACTTTTCCAAATACATAGAAAGAAAGTTTTCAATATTTGTGTTGGATTTTGTGCTCCAAATTATTTTCCTTTCTCTCTTATCTTTGTTTCCCTCAAGATGGCAAGCAATCTGATATATATTAATCATATAAAATCCTTTTATACATATTTCCATATTTATCATGTTATAAAAGAAAAATCAGAAAGGGAAGGGAGAAAACCATAAGAAAGAAAAAGCAAAGAACAACAATCTATGTTTCGATCCACATTCAGTATTTTTAGCTTTCCCACTGGATGTAGATGGCATTTTCTATTCCAAGTTGTAGAGTGCCAGAACTTTGGAGAAGTGTATTTGAAACAAGGTGTTAACTCAGTGGAATTGATGAGATAATGATTCTCTAGTTCACATATATGCAGTATGGTATAATGATATAATCACTTTAGTTTGATATAATGATATGATCACTCTAGTTTGATATAGTGTTATAATTACTCTAGATTGGCTTATATTCTGTATACAGAAATTATGTAATTATTATAGGGGATTTAAGGGTTGAAAGAACTGCGGATAAAGTCAGACTCAGACTGAGACTGGTCAAGACTGGCAGACTCAGACTGCTGGAGAAGACTGGGTCAGACAATGATAGATACAGACTGTGAAGGAGACAATAAAAACTTTGGACTCTATTTTTGTCCATTCTCATGGTGTCTATCCTGCTGAAAACCAAGGCTCTTCCAGAGGACCTCCAGAAAGTTAGCATTACATACACCAAGTCTATTGGAATTGTCTTGGAGAAGAGCTAAATTTAACATGATCATCATACAATATTGCTAATAATTGTGTACAATGTTCTCCTGGTTCTTCTCACTTCACTTAGCATCACTACATATAAATAAGTCTTTCCAGGTTTTTCTGAAATTGGCCTGCTCTTCATTTCTTATAGAAAATAATATTTCATTAATGAAAAAATGTAAATGAAGCTGTACCAGCCCATAACCTATATTATAAATCAGTGGTCATCAAAACTATTTAGTACTGGCTAAGAAATAGAGTAGTGGATCAATGGAAGAGCTTCACTTCATAAACCACAATATTCAGTGACTACAGTAATCTAGTGTTTGATATACCCAGACACCAGCTTCTGGGTTAAGAACTCACTATTTAACAAAAATTGCTGGCAAAATTTTAAAATAATATGGCAGAAACTTGGCATTGACCCACATGTAACACCCTACACCAAGAAAAGGCCAAAATCAGTTCATAATTTAGATAATAAAGAGTCAAGCAAATTAGAAAAACAAAGGATGGTCTCTCTCTCAGATATGTGAAGAAGGAAGAAATTTGTGGCCAAAGAACTAGAGTACATTATGGAATTCAAAATGGATAATTTTGATTATGTTAAGTTAAAAAGTTTTTGTACAAATAAAACCAATGCAGACAAGTTTAGAAGGGAAGCAGTAAACTGAGGAAAATTAGGCTTCATTTCCAAAATATATGGGTAATTGACTCAAATTTATAGAAAGACAAGCTGTTCTATAATTGATAAATCATCAAAGGATGTGAATAGGTAATTTTCAGGTGAAGAAATTAAAACCATTTGTGATCATATGAAAAAATGCTCTAAATCACTATTGATCAGAGAAATGCAAATTAAGACAACTCTGAGGTACTACTACACACCTGTAAGATTGGCTAAGGTGACAGGAAAAGATAATGATGAAGGCTGGAGGGAATGTGGGAAAACTGGAATACCAATACATTGTTGGTAGAGTTCCGACCTGACCCAACTGTTCTGGAGAGCAAAATGGAACTATGTCCAAAAGGCTATTAAACTGTAAATATCCTTTGATTTCAGCAGTATCTCTACTGGGTCTGTAGATATTGTAGGATCCCTTCTTGTAGGTCAAGGAACTAGAAACTGAGTGGATGCCTATCAGTTGGAAAATGGCTAAATAAGTTATCATATATGAATGTTATGAAATATTATTGCTTTATAAGAAATGATCAGCAGGATGGTTTCAGAAACTCCTGGAGAGACATGCATGAACTGATGCTAAAAAGTGAGCAGAACCAAGAACACATTGTACACAATAATAGTAAGATTATACAGTGATCAATTCTTATGGACATGGCTCTTTTCAACAGCGAGGTGATTGAGGCCAGTGGCAATGGCCTTGTGATGAAGAGAGTCATATGCACCCAGAGAAAGGACTATGAGGGCTGAGTGTAAATCACAACATATTTTCTTGCATCTGTTTTTGTTCTCATTTCCCCCTTTTTAATCTGATTTTTCTTGTGCAGCATGATAATTAAAATATATAAAACATGACATATAAAACATATATTGGATTACTTGCCATTTAGGGGGAAAAGGGGAGGATAGGAGGGAGGAACAAAATTGAAACACAAGGTTTTGCAGTGATGAATGTTGAAAACTATGCATATGTTTTGAAAATAAAAAGCTTTAAAATTAAAAAAAAAATTCTATTACATTTATATACCATATAACTTATTCAACCATTCCCCAATGATGGATACCCACTCACTTTCCACTTCCTTGCCACTACAAAAAGAGTTGCTACACACATTGTTGTGGCTGATATTTAATGAGATTAAGGGAGAACGGTTTTCACTTTGTTGTTTATGAAAAAGATTGTGCCCTAATTATACTCAAGGAATTGGTCAGAGAATCCATAAGAACCATGGTCATGATGATGTTTACCTTGAATACTCTGATGATTTCACCACACTTTCTCCCAAAGACACTGGGCAATATATTTCATAGTTCTATAAGAATTCCTAATTCCTCCTGAGTTGGGAATTTAAGGGTGTGGACTCAGAAGTCAGGGGAAGTAAGAGGCCTTAATATCTAACAGATTTAATGAGCCACTGCTCTTTTGTGAGGCAGGGTCTAGGGATGGGTATATTCCCAATTGTCAGGGCTACAAATCAAGATAAGAATGCAGTTTAAGGTCTTGGAAATCTTGGAAGTTCTGTGCTGTTTTTTTGAAAAGAAGAGAGTTGATTCCTCAATAAGCAAAGATCTTGAATCTTTTCCTTCCTAGTTTCTCCAGTCTTTATGGGGGAGGGGTGAAAGGGTCAGAGGGGGTGCACAGTATCAGAATAACCTACCCAGCTTACCGGCCCCTGAGGTATTTGGGTTGTCCTGAGATGAAGGGAAATAGGGCCCAAATTCCTACCAGGGAGCAGGACACTGGGGGCCAGTTCAGCTCCTGTGCTGTAGTTTTTCCAGTTTCCCTCCTACTCCAACTTAGGACAGAGACTGGGATCTCCTCAACCAGTTTCCTACAGGAGTCTAAGTGTGGGAGAAATTTTTAAAAAAGCACATCTGCTCCAAGTGTTTCTTTCAGGAGGCAGAAGTTGCCCTTAGAAGAGAAGAACTGAGTCTCAGGTTAACAAGATAAAGGGAAACCAACAGGTGTTAGAAATCAATTTTGGTCTTATAGATCTCTATTAATTGTCCAGTAACAGATAGATGACCAGGCTAAATAGTTATTTGCCCAAGCATTTAGGATACAATGATTACATATAGTTAGGCTAAAAACAGCAAGGTATGACATAATTGAATTGCATTAACAATTTTTATTGACTATTGCTCTGATCTTAGAAATTGGTTACAGGAGGAAAAAATGCAAGAACATAAATTCTAAACAAATATTTATCATAACCTTATATTGATAGCAGTAAATAATTTGTCCCAATAAGTTCATAACTTAAAAAATTATCATATCCAAGTAGATGTTTAATAAGTGAACATTATTCATACAAATCAGTTTGCTTTTAAAATCCCCAGTACATAGAAAAATATCCCAAATTGCATATTGTCCTTAACAGAAACATTTTCAAAAGGACAAGGGAAAAGAAAAAAAAACCTTATCATTTTAGAGGCTCTGACCCAATACAATACAATCTATTTAAACTTATACAGAATGTCCAATTCCACACAAGAGAATTCAAGAAGTTAGCAGTTAAACTTTTAACATAGGTTAAGTTTGAATTTTATTGCTATTTACCAATCTCTTTTACTTCAAAAGGAGTTAGCTTTGGTGGGTGTGTCTCCTAGCAGCAGGGAAGCCCTTTCAAGGTGGGTGGAGACAAATTAGTTAATCTGTTCAGTGGAGTTTATTGAGAGGCAGTAATTGGACCACAACTCTATAGCTTTTGTTCTCTTTAGGCATCCCTGAGAGATATGACAAAAACTTTTAATTTTTTTTAATTTAATTTTTATTTTATTTTATAATTATAACTTTTTTTTTTGACAGTACATATGCATGGGTAATTTTTTTACAACATTATCCCTTGCACTTATTTCTGTTCAGATTTTTTCCCTTCCTCCCCCAACTCCCTCCCCCAGATGGCAGGCAGTCTTATACATGTTAAATATATTACAATATATTCTAGATACAATATATGTGTGTAGAACCGAATTTCTTGTTGCACAGGAAGAATTGGATTCAGAAGGTAAAAATAACAGTTTACACTCATTTCCCAGTGTTCCTTTTCTGGATGTAGCTGATTCTGTCCATCATTGATCAATTGGAATTGGATTAGCTCTTCTTTATGTTGAAGATATCCACTTCCATCAGAATACATCCTCGTACAGTATCATTGTTGAAGTGTATAATGATCTTCTGGTTCTGCTCATTTCACTCAGCAACAGTTGATTTAAGTCTCTCCAAGCCTCTCTGTATTTCTCCTGTTGGTCATTTCTTACAGAACAATAATATTCCATAACATTCATATACCATAGTTTACCCAACCATTCTCCAATTGATGGACATCCATTCATCTTCCAGCTTCTAGCCACTATGAAAAGGCTGCCACAAACATTTTGGCACATACAGGTCCCTTTCCCTTCTTTAGTATTTCCTTGGGATATAAGCCTAGTAGTAGTATGGCTGGGTCAAAGGGTATGCACATTTTGATAACTTTTTGGGCATAATTCCAGATTGCTCTCCAGAATGGTTGGATTCTTTCACAACTCCACCAACAATGCATCAATGTCCCAGTTTTCCCATAGCCCCTCCAACATTCATCATTATTTGTTCCTGTCATCTTAGCCAATCTGACAGGTGTGTAATGATATCTCAGAGTTGTCTTAATTTGCATTTCTCTGATCAATAGTGATTTGGAACACTCTTTCATATGAGTGGAAATAGTTTTAATTTCATCATCTGAAAATTGTCTGTTCATATCCTTTGACCATTTATCAATTGGAGAATGGCTTGATTTCTTATAAATTAAAGTCAATTCTTTGTATATTTTGGAGATGAGGCCTTTATCAGAACCTTTAACTGTAAAAATGTTTTCCCAATTTGTTACTTCCCTTCTAATCTTGTTTGCATTAGTTTTGTTTGTGCAGAAACTTTTTAATTTGGTGTAATCAAAATTTTCTATTTTGTGAAAAATAATGGTCTCTAGTTCTCCCTTGGACACAAACTGCAGAGTCTTCTTCTATCTCTGGGAGTCCTCTCTTTTATTCTCCCAGAGAATGGGCGTGGGATAATGCAAGGGCTTCTGGGAAGAACCACCTCAGCCAATGAGCCTGCCCTTCCATCAAGTCAACCTGAGTTCTCACCTTGTAATTGTCCAACTGAATTCCACCTTGTCACTATCCAGACAACCCGAGTCTCACCTAGTAATCCCAACAACAAACTCCTTCCTCCTCCACAAGTCTGAGAGGTAAACCATCCCATGTTCCTCCAATTTATTTATGATTTCGTTTTTATGCCTAAATCTTGGACCCATTTTGATCTAATCTTAGTATGTTGTGTTAAATGTGGGTCCATGCCTAGTTTCTGCCATACTAATTTCCAGTTTTCCCAGCAGTTTTTGTCAAATAATGAATTCTTATCCCAAAATTTGGGATCTTTGGATTTGTCAAACACTAGATTGCTATTTTTATTCACTATCTTGCCCTGTGAACTTAACCTATGCCACTGATCAACTAGTCTATTTCTTAGCCAATACCAAATGGTTTTGGTGACTGTTGCTTTATAATACAGTTCTAGATCAGGTACAGCTAGACCACCTTCACTTAATTTTTTTTTCATTACTTCCCTTGAAATTCTCGACCTTTTGTTGTTCCATATGAATTCTGTTGTTATTTTTTCTAGGTTATTAAAATAGTTTCTTGGAAGTCTGATTGGTATAGCACTAAATAAATAGATTAGTTTAGGGAGTATTGTCATCTTAATTATATTCGCTTGGCCTATCCAAGAGCACTGAATGTCTTTCCAATTATTTAAATCTGACTTTATTTTTGTGGCAAGTTTTTGTAATTTTGTTCATATAATTCCTGACTCTCCTTTGGTAGATATATTCCCAAATATTTTATACTATTGACCGTTATTTTGAATGGAATTTCTCTTTGTATCTCTTGTTGTTGGATTGTGTTGGTAATGTATAAAAATGCTGAGTATTTATGTGGATTTATTTGGTATCCTGCAACTTTGCTAAAATTCTGAATTATTTCTAATAGCTTTTTAGCAGAGTCTTTGGGGTTCTCTAAGTATACCATCATGTCATCTGTGAAAAGTGATAATTTGATTTCCTCATTTCCTACTCTAATTCCTTGAATCTCTTTCTCGGCTCTTATTGCCGAGGCTAGAGTTTCTAGTACTATATTGAAAAGTAATGGTGATAGTGGGCAACCTTGTTTCACTCCTGATCTTATAGGGAAAGGTTCTAGTTTATCGCCATTATATATGATGTTTACTGAAGGTTTTAAATATATGCTCCTTATTATTTTAAGGAATAGTCCATTTATTCCTATACTCTCAAGCGTTTTTAGTAGGAATGGATGTTGGATTTTATCAAATGCTTTTTCTGCATCTATTGAGATGATCATATGGTTTTTATTAATTTAATTATTAATATGGTCAATTATACTAATAGTTTTCCTAATATTAAACCAGCCCTGCATTCCTGGTATAAATCCCACTTGGTCATAGTGTATTATACTGGGGATGATTTTCTGAAGTCTATTTGCTAATATCTTATTTAAGATTTTAGCATCAATATTCATTAAGGAAATTGGTCTATAGTTTTCTTTCTCAGTTTTCAGCCTGCCTGGTTTAGGTATCAGTACCATGTCTGTGTCATAGAAGAAATTTGGTAGAACTCCTTCAATCCCTATTTTTTCAAATAGTTTACATAGCATTGGAGTTAGTTGTTCTTTAAATGTTTGGTAGAATTCACATGTAAATCCATCTGGTCCTGGGGACTTTTTCTTAGGAAGTTGGTTAATAGCTTGGTCTATTTCTTTTTCTGAGATGGGACTATTTAGACTA
Source organism: Sminthopsis crassicaudata (assembly GCF_048593235.1). Taxonomy (NCBI): domain Eukaryota; kingdom Metazoa; phylum Chordata; class Mammalia; order Dasyuromorphia; family Dasyuridae; genus Sminthopsis; species Sminthopsis crassicaudata. The sequence continues at coordinate 246,209,562 of NC_133622.1, forward strand.
CTTACTTCTTCCTCTGTTAATCTGGGCAAGCTATATTTTTGAAGGTATTCTTCCATTTCATTTAAGTTATCGAATTTATCGGCATAAAGTTGAGCAAAGTAGCTCCTAACTATTGTTCTAATTTCCTCTTCATTAGTGGTGAGTTCACCCTTTTCATTTTCAAGACTAACAATTTGCTTTTCCTCTTTTCTTTTTGTAATCAGGTTTACTAAGGGTTTGTCTATTTTGTTGGTTTTTTCATAGAACCAACTCTTAGTTTTAGTAATTAATTCAATAGTTTTTTTACTTTCAATTTTATTAATCTCACATTTTATTTTTTGAATTTCATGTTTTGTGTTTGTCTGGTGGTTTTTAATTTGTTCCTTTTCTAGCAATTTTAGTTGTAAGCCCAATTCGTTGGCCCTCTCTTTCTCTATTTTATGCAAGTAGGTCTGTAGAGATATAAAACTTCCCCTTATTACTGCTTTGGCTGTATCCCACACATTTTGGTATGATGTCTCATTATTGTCATTTTCTTGGGTGAAGTTATTAATTATGTCTATGATTTGCTGTTTTACCCAATCATTCTTTAGTATAAGATTATTTAGTTTCCAATTATTTTTTGGTCTATTTTCCCCTGGCTTTTTATTAAATGTAATTTTGATTGCATTGTGGTCTGAAAAGGATGCATTTACTATTTCTGCCTTACTGCATTTGATTTTGAGGTTTTTATGCCCTAGTATATGATCAATTTTTGTATAGGTTCCATGAACTGCTGAGAAGAAAGTATACTCCTTTCTGTCTCCATTTAGCTTTCACCAAAGATCTATCATATCAAACTTTTCTAGTATTCTATTTACCTCTTTGACTTCTTTCTTATTTATTTTGTGGTTTGATTTATCTAATTCTGAGAGTGCAAGGTTGAGATCTCCCGCTATTATAGTTTTGCTATCTATTTCCTCTTGCAGCTCTCTTAATTTCTCTTTTAAGAATTTAGATGCTGCACCACTTGGTGCATATATGTTTAATATTGATACTGCTTCATTATTGATGCTGCCCTTTAGCAGGATATAATGCCCTTCCTTATGTTTTTTAATTAGATCAATTTTTGTTTTTACTTGATCTGAGATGAGGATGGCTACTCCTGATTTTTTGGTTTTGCCTGAAGCATAATAGATTCTGCTCCATCCTTTTATTTTTAGTTTGAATGTATCACCCTGTTTCAGGTGTGTTTCCTGTGAACAACATATAGTAGGATTCTAACTTTTAATCCAGTCTGCTAACTGCTTCCTCTTTCTGAGGCAGTTTGCCCCATTCACATTTATGGTTAGAAGGACTAATGCTATATTGCTTGCCATCCTATTAACCCCTGCTTATGCTTTTCCCCTTTCCTTCCCTCTTACCCCCCTACCCAGTATTAAAATTGTGAACACCACTTGCTTTTCACAGCCCTTCCTTTTTAGGATCCCTCCCTTTTTAGGATCCCTCCCCCACCTTAAAGTTCCTCCCCTTATTTTACCCCTTTTCCTTTGCCTCTTCATGAGATGTAGTACCACCACTGTACCACCACTTTACACTTTTTTATGACATAATTTCCTTTCCACCTCTAGTTTCTAAGACAAATTGTACATATGTTCTTTACATATTTTTTTGGAAGAAGTATAGTTTTCAAGATTTCTTTTTACCTTTTTAGAAATCTCTTGAGTTCTGTATTTGAAGATCAAACCTTTTATGTAGGTCTGGTTTTTTCATCAAAAATAGATGGAATTCATTTATTTTGTTAAATGTCCATCTTCTTTCCTGGAAAACGATGCTCATTCTTGCTGGGTAAGTTATTCTTGGCTGCATAACAAGTTCCTTAGCGTTTCGGAATATCATGTTCCAGGCCCTGCGTTCTTTTAATGTGGACGCTGCTAGATCCTGGGTTATCCTTATTGTGGATCCTCCATATCTGAATTGCTTTTTTCTAGCAGCTTCCAATATCTTTTCCTTTGTCTGATGTTTCTTGAACTTGGCCACTATATTTCTTGGCGTTTTGATTTTAGGGTCCCTTTCAGTAGGTGATCGATGAATTTTTTCAATGTCTATTTTACTCTCTGTTTCCAGAACGTCTGGGCAGTTCTCTTTGATAATTTCCTCGAAAATGGTGTCCAAGCTCTTTTTTTCCTCACATTTTTCATGGAGTCCGATTATTCTCAAATTGTCTCTCCTGGAGCTGTTTTCCAGGTCTGTTGTCTTTCTAATAAGGTACTTGACATTCTTTTCAATTGTTTCATTTCTCTGGTTTTGCTTGACTACCTCTTGGTTTCTCCTGGAGTCATTCATTTCTACTTGTTTGAGTCTAATTTTCAATGATGTATTTTCTTCACTCACTTTTTTTATATCTCTTTGTAATTGTCCAATTGAGTTTTTATATTCTATGGAATTTTTTTCCATTTTATCCATTTTATTTTTTAGAGAGCTGTTTTCTTTTTCTAGCTCACTAATCCTGTTTTCCTTGGAGTTGTTTAACTTTTCCAGCTAACTAATCTTGTTTCTCAATGATTTGATTTCTTTATCCACTCTGTCTTTAAATGCATGGGATGACTTCTCCAGGCTCTCTTGCCAAGCTTCCCTTTCCTTTTCCCATTTCTCTTCCAGCTCTGTTGTGAGAGCCTTCTTGATTTCCTCTATGAGATTCTTTTGTATTGAAGAGCAGCTCATATCCCCCTTAGGGGATTCCTCTGGGGACAGTCTGTTTTTAGTCTCCTCAGTGTTTGAAGTCTGCTCTCTCCCCATACAAAAGTTGTCAATGGTTTGAGCCCTTTTGAATTTTTTGTTCATTTTGTCAGAGTAGGAATCAAAGAAAACAAATTGACAAGAGAAACAATTGGTCTCTTTTGGGGGGGATGGGGCTGGATGGTATTAATGGGCTTCCTCTACAGACTGGGGGTAGGGCAGCAGAGAGCCACTAACAGAACAGCAATGACTGTACTGAGTCTGCTCTCTGAGGCTTTGAGAATGCACTGAGTCAGTCCAGGTGGGGGTTGGGGGTGGCCGGGTTCTGAGAGACGCTGGCTTTCCGGGGTTTTAATCTTCACCTCTGGTGTTTACACCCTCTCCGCTGCTCTTGGCTTGCTGCCAAGACGGAGTATCCACACTGGGGTAAAAGCCTTTTCGCAGAAACGGCAGAGATCGTACCCTTCCCCCTCTGGTCTGAGCTGTGTGAGCTGCCTGTCTCGCTCTGGCTGCCTGCCCTCAGTCTGTGCACAGTCTGATTGACCCTCTCCTGAGCAAACACAGACCTTTTCTGGTGTCTTTCAAGGATGTCTTCTCTTGGTGATTATTTGTGGGTTTCTTTCTGGGTCAAGCATTAAGTCTGAGGCTTGTCATGAAGTAAGTTCTGAGAGAAAAAGAGGAGCTCAAGCAGCTTTCTGCCTCCATGCTGCCATCTTGGCTGGAAGTCAACTTTTAATTTTTTACTATTTCACAGGCGTATTTATAATTGATGGCTCAATATAAATACTCAGCTGAGCGTCGAGCTCCAGACAGTGTCAATCAAGTCCCGGGAAAGTGAGTTGTCCACCTCACTGATAGAGAGTGGGGGGTTTATATTACCTCATGAACAATAAATCAGGAAGATTAAAATAGAGGCAAGAGCAATCACACTATTGGAGTAGGTCTCTAGAGAGATGAAATAATCAGTGGAGATAGCATCTTGATAAGACATTCTGATAGCTTGGGATGAGAGAGACATTATGCTATTCTAAGCCTAAGTTCTTATCAGGTCTACTGATAAGGAAGCTGGGGAGGTTTTTCAAAACAGAGAAGCAGGAGAACTGAAGTGGGGTTGAGTCAGGATAATTAGGGAAACTGGGTTAGGACAAAAATAAATAAACCAGATTAAGACCACAAACATAGAAGGATTTATAGTAAGAACCAGTTTCTCCCCAATAACCCCAGAATTATTAGCATCAAACAGCATTCCTCATTCAGGGAGACACACAAGCCTCCCTGTTCGAATCTCTGCAGTTGGAGGGCATCTCAGCCAAAGACGGACAGTCTCTAGGTCTGTGGTCATTTGTGCATTTAACTCAGCCTTTGTTGAGTAGCAGTGCTCAAGAGAGTTTTGCTGCCCTAAGAGGGGCTCCAAGAGATGGAAAAATTGGGGTTTGGAGGAACTCCACTTTCCTCTTCTCTGTGGAACAGGAGCTGTTAGTAATAGACAGATTTGAGAGTAAATTATGCAATTAGACCAAGACAGGCCACCCCAAACCATTAGAGTTCTGATATCGAAATGGTGAAATAATAATTAAGGAACTGTGGTAACAGGGGTGGAGAAACATATCAGATGCTGCCAGTCCTTGGACAGGTGTCTGATTTTTGTTTTTTTCTAAAGAATAATAACCCAGCAAATCATAGTCTAGTAAATTTTAAGCAAAGAGTAAAATAGTTTCCAATTCAGTCTGAACTTAATGAAATAATACATCAATTTTTCCCAGTCTGAACTTAATGAAATAATACATCAATTTTTCCCAATTTTCTGACTAGCTGTAATCAGTTTCTTTCCTTCCCTGTTTACAGAAATTGTCAGATCATACATAACAGACTAGTAAATTTCCTGAAACAGCAATAGTTAAATAGTTTCTCTCATACAAAGCAATAGTCAAACAGTTTTATACAGCAATAGTTAAACAGTTTTAGAAAATCCCCCAGTTTTGCTGAGTCTTAAAAAATAGATTAATTTAAGGTGGGACTACCTCAGAACCTTTTACAAAGCCAAGCCTCTCTGCAGAAGGTGAGTGTGGAGAAATTCCACGGGATCCTTCTCTACTCTATTTCCAAGAGGCATGGGGGAGGGGAAGGCAGCTAGCATTCACCCCAGGCTAATGAAGTCCTTAGCAGAGAACAGTGGGTCAGGTGAAAGACAAAAGATCCTAGCCCACCCATCCTTTAGTGGGTTGGGTTGGAGCACTGGAGCACTTAGAAAAGTCAGATCTTAATTGAAGATACTTGACTCCTGAAAAGAAAGTTGGGGGTTGGGAATTTAGGTGTTAATTAAGCCATTCTCTAAGAGGCAGCTTGAAGGAGAATCTATTCATATTCTATAGTCCCTAGGCTTCATGGACTGAAATGCCAGAGAAGTTGAGGCAATAAAAAGATCAATTTAAGGAAACCGAGGCAATAAAAGAGACCTGTAGCACATCAGAACAGAGAAAGATTCTAGAAAGGCACCAAATTAAAAGTAGTTAAGGCGTTTTAAAATAGTTTCAGTCTCTCCCTTTTAACTCATCTCCTGCCTGTAGTCAGGGAATGAGGAAAAAAAAAAGAGAAAAAAAAGACAAAAAAAACTATCCTCACTCTCTTAACAATTAATTTTAATTTGCCTTGATTCGGCACTTTGTTCCCTAGCCAACATTACAAAGGTTTCCCCTCCGAAGCTACAACATGGCCAAAGCTGCACTTCAGAAGTGAAATCCCTTATTGTTGGCAGGAGGTATAGAATGACAATTGAGAAAAATAGGAGCTAAGTTTACTAGGAGCTCCTGCACTGAGAGAGAAGTCAGGAATTCCCACCTGCAATGTTAGGTAGGAGAGACAGAGAAAGGTGGAGCAGATATCTAGACTTTTATCTGTCCACAAGCAGGCAAGTACACCCAGAGGCTAAGGAAAAAATGGGCAGTTTTAAAATCCTCTGTCCAAATCAGGGAAACTGAGTCCCATTTTAATATGTATGGGACAAATATGCTTTGAGAGGGCTGGAAGTTGCGGCTCCTTTAAGAGCCAGGTAAAAGCTATGGGAGGGGTGTACAGAGTTGCAGCAAAGTATCTTTTTAAAAGTTAATAGGAAACTTTTCTAGAGATCTTGAAAAGATTGAGTCCCCAATCTCCCCACTGTACCACAAGAAGGGGACAAAATGGGAACATTTAAATGGCAGGTTGCCAAACCACATGGGAGAGGTTCAAAAAGAGAGAGGATGGGGAAAGGGAGAGATGTTATCTTACCCAGTGCTTCTCCCATGGCAATGACGAGGGCTCAAGTGGTCAGGTAGAGACACATATCCAAGTTCACCCCGATACAGAGACCTTTCTTCTCATGGCTACAGCCTGACCACTACAGTTAAGTGTGAGAGAGTCCCAAACACAAAATTCTCCCCCAGAAGAGATCAAGGAGACTGGCCTGGGACCCCCAAAAGGGATGGGGTCCTCAGAACAGCCACGTGGTGGTGGGAAGGGTGAAAAAGAGACACTTCTTCTCCTGTCTCAGTGTTCTGGACTGAGGGCCGGCTTTCTGGTGAAAGAAAAAGGATTAGAAATGCCTTGAGATGGAAAAGAAGTTCTTTTGTCTCTGGAAGCAGCCTTCTCCAAACCCAGCATCTGCTAAGGAAGGATTTTAGAGTCAGATGTGTCTAGATTGTGGACAGGTAAAAGGATTTAGTTATCTAACTTCGTGTAGCTTCTCTATTATCTCTAAAGACAGAGAGTGAGATAAAAAGAAACCTTTTGTCAATTCGCAGCAATTCGTAAGGAATTGTGCCCAAGAGAGGTAGAGCTCTAATAATGACCTAAGACTGAAGTGGCTATTTGTTATTATTTATCATATCGCTAATCCAAATTTTCTCTTTCCTGAGATATGGATCTCCAAACAAGTTTTTTTTTTTTTTAAATGACGAACCATTAAGAAAATAAAGAAGTATCTTCAATGTCCCAAAGTAGCTTCTGAAAGGCACAATGAGACAAAGATGGAAGTGTTCTCAGAAGGCCAATCATAAAACTTTTATGGAATACTTCCTTTGTGTAGTTGGCATAGTGCAATGTAGGAACCTGGACATGTTTGACATTGACTGATGAAAAGATCTCCAGGCATCATAGACTTGACTAAGATGATTTCAAAGACCAAATTTCACGTAGATGAAGGACTTAGAGAAGGAGTAATTTTACAAACATACAAATGTTTTTAGAGCAAATTTTGAGTATAGAAGATTTTGGGGCATCCAAGGTCCTGTGATCTCTAAAGAGATGCAACCCCTGCTCTTCTGGGCTACACCTTTGTCTTTACCCAGGAAAGGTCACTGCTCCCTTGGGACTTGAAATGATAATGTCCCTCAGGGATCCCATTCCCTATTGATAGAAACTGCTCCTCCCTATTCTTGAACTATGATTCAGAAGTGGTTATATGCAATGGAGGTTCCAAAGAAGTGTTTTATACTGCATGGAGAGCTAGCACAGAAGTCCCCTGTAGTCTATTTCACTGTCAGATCCCCTTACCATCTCTGTTCTGGCAGTTCTCAAATTTAGTTCACACCATCAAGTCCTACCATTGATATTTTATCAGTGTGATCTTTGGGTCAGCCTCCATCCCAATACTACAGGTATCTTTTTCTGAACTCCAAAGTTGTTTTAGCCTAGAAGACTGTCTCACTCTGACCTGTTGTTGATTCTGCCACTCTAGAGTTTGATTGAAGGCATTATTTTTAAATTGTTTGTTGGGAAATGTTGGGAGGACTCAGTTGAGTGCTTTTACTATCCCACTATCTTGGCTCTGCCCTTGTAAGTATCTGGGATTCCTTTTAAGGAAAAAAATCTCCTTCAAATTGTTTTGTTCACGGGTTTGATTTGATTTAATTCATAGGGAGAGGTGGTAAAAGTCAACAAGTTGTAAAAGGATTGACCCTATGCCATTAATTTGTCATCTCCTTTGTATTTATGTATTTATTGTGTATATTATGTATTTGCATATGTATAAAAATGTAGAAAGAACTCTATAAACACATAATATATTTATTTTGTATAGATAAAAATGTGTGGACTTTTTTAGGGGCAAATAATTAATATCATTTAATTCATATCTGTTTTGTGAATATATATTTGTATGCATATACATCCATACACACAAACATAAAGAAATGATAGTAGGTAGGATTTTAGATCAAAGTATATGTGTAGGGACAGCTAGGTGGCACAGTGGATAGAACACCAGCCCTGAAATCAGGTCGACCTGAATTCAAATCTAGCCTCAGAGACTTAACACTTCCTAGTTGTGTGACTCTGGGCAAGTCACTTAGTCCCAATTGCCTCAGCAAAAAAACAAAAAATCAAACAAAGTATATGTGTGTGTGTGTGTGTGTGTGTGTGTGTGTGTGTGTGTGTGTGTGTGTGTGTGTATGTGTATACAAATATATGCAAATACTAGCAGAATGAAATTAGGAATTTGGGAGCAGGGAAGGACAACTACCATACTTTTTATGGGATCCTTTTGCCAAGCTTATTAAATAGGGAACAACATAGTCAGATTTGAGCTTTGGGAAGACCAATATCATAGCTGAGTGAAGGATAGATGGAAAGGGTGGGAACAAGGAAGGAATAAGAACTGGAAGTTTATTTCAATAGGATCTTTTAAATTGGAAACATGATAACTGCTCGAATGTAGCACACATTCTATTAAATTTTAGACGGAATATAAAAAAGCACATTCAAAGTATATACATGCAATGCATATGCTTATAAATATGTATGCATGTGTAAACATACAGAGAAACATATATGCTATACATTACACATATATCTATATATACAGGTATCTATGTAATCATATAAATAATACATATATAGGTAGAAAGATAGAGTTGACTATGTTGACATACTCAATATTTTTCTAATGAAAATAAGTTTTCTTTGAAGTACACTTCAAAAGAAATCAACTTAAATAGACTTCAATTTTGGACCTGATTGAATGGAAGATTTTCATGCACTAGAATAATCCTAATGGATCATATAACATTAAAGGGTGAAGTTTCTCCATGTCATTAATAAAAGGACTTCTACCTCAACTAATTGTACTCAAGGGAAAGGCCAGAGAATCTGTGGTTAAGAAGGATGAAAGAATAACTTTGGCTCCACTGGGGACTTCAGAAAGTATTTCTCTAAAGGATATTGGACAATATCTTTCTGCTCATATAAGGTTTATCAAATATTTCAGCAAATCTGGTACAGCCTGTCATAGTACAGTTTCAGTTTCCTTTGCTCTCTGAAGCCTCGAATGGGAACAGAACCAAGACAGTGAGGATAGAAGTAATCTTTATACATGTGATGTGATAAAGAAAAGCAATCAATACAAAGTCTGGAAAGGAAAAATGCTACAACTCTTCACTCAGGTATAATTTTATTCGAGATTAAATTTCTGAATGACCAATTTGTTTAGTTAATGGGTGTAAGAAGTACAGTTTGATCTCCAGTCATTATGGTACAGTAGACTTGAATTTAGGAAAACTGCAACTTAAATCATTCCTATAAAACATAGAAACTATGTAACTGATGACAAGGCATTTAATCTTTCTGAGCTTCGATTTCTCATCCATAATATAGGTATAATACCTGCAACATTTCAGAAAGTTTGTTTGAGATGTCAATATGATCTTGGTAAAATATTTTGCAATGTAGTGTCAGGTAAATATTAGCTATTATTAGTTACTATTGTACATTGAATGGAAGATGCTCAGACTATGGAAGTCCTAAAGGACCATATAACATTAAAAGAAGAACTCCTTTCTCCATGTTATTAATAAAGGACCTCTACTTCAATTAATTATACTTAAGTGAAAGGTGAGAGAATCTGTGGCTATTAAGGATAAGATTATAACCCCTCTAGGGGTTTATAACCTCTGCTAGGAAGTATTTCTTCAAAGGACATGGGACAGTATATTTTCACTCATATTATGTTGATCAAATATTTCAGTAAATCTTACATAGAATAGTTTCAGATCCCTTTGTCTTCTGAAGTTCCAAATGGGAACAAAATCAATTCAGTGAAGATGGAGTTAATTTTTGGATACTGCAGAGTACCTGTCATTTGATAAAGAAAAGCAATCAATATGAGCTTTGGCAAAGAGAAGTGACACAACTCTTCACTCAGGTATTGTTCTTTTTGATATTTCATTTCTGAAAGGTCAATTTGTTTAATTAATTAAGTGGGTCTTAGAAGTCTTGGACTTGACTATGCCAATGGAATTACCCAGTAGAGAGTCATTATGCTATGACAAACAATTTAAAAAAAATGCAACTTTAATCCTTCCTCTAATGGTTCTCAAAGAATCCTGAAATAATTGAAAGCCTTCAAAATTCATTTTTATTTTTAATATGTTAAATATCCATAAATATAACAGACAAAAAGAAAAGTCTTTGGACAATTACCAATTAATTTTAATAGTATAAAGTGATATTGAGAACAAAAGTTTGAGAACTATTGTATAATAACTGTGTAACTGAGGATATCATTTAACTGCTTTGCACTTTAATTTCTCATCCACAACATGAGTATAATACTTGCAAAATCTTGTAGAGTTTGAGCTGAGAATATGCTTTTAGAAATATTTTGCAACAGAATACTAGTTAATTATTAGTTCTTATTTATTATATTATATATTCTACATATAATATATATTATCTATTATCTATCCCACATAAACAGACACTACCTGTAATGCAGGTTAGGATAAACTGTACAAATTTTTATTCAAGTGGTATAAGATAAGTATACAACAATTGAGTTCCTTTGGATAAAGTCCTTTTGAAAAACCTAACTTTTATGAACATATTTTGTGAAAATACATAATAACTGTTTTATTATAATTATAATTAATATTATTAGTATCATTGATATTTAATAGGAGGTATGAAATCAGCTAGAGAAATTACTCTTCTGGAAAGACTTGGATTCAAATTCAGAATGTGAAAGAAAATATTTTTTGTCTATCTCTCCAAATCCCTTTACTTTCCAAAACTTGAGGCAATTAAAACTATTATAGGCTGATATCACTGAAGTTGCAGGAGGGATTTTCTTTCCTGGTATAACTTCCTGCTTTGATAAAGTCAAAGATCTCATTAAATATTATTATTAGAGAATCCATATTACATATCAAGTATCTCTCTATCATCTATCTATCTATCTATCTACCTACCTACCTATCTATCTAAAGAACAAGATAATGATTTCAAATATAAGCAAAACAGATAATCAAATACTCTCTTTTTTAATGCTTTGGACTTTTGAATCTTTGATTCAAACTGTTACCAAAAATCACATGCTCCAAAATAGGGGAAAATAAATAAAATAATCCAAGTTGTTAAGGTAAGATAGGAAAAAGTATATTCTAGCAGTGATGTGGTTATTAGTGTTACTTAGAAGAATTAATACACTAAAATTGATTATTTAAATTAATAAAGTCAGAGTGATGAATGTAGATTTCAGATAGCAATACAGTAAATCTTCAACAGCAAACAAAAATCTTCACAGCAAATCTTTAGAGATTACTAGTGGGGCAAAGAAGAAAATGCAATATACTATCAAAACCATTTTTAATCAGTGATGATTTTTTTTACTACAATAACAAATAACTACAAGAATACATGAGAATATAGTTCCTTAATGTTAAGAAAGATTTTTGTTTGCTTTTCCTGGAGACATTGTTCCCTACCCTAATTATTCTCAAGATAAAAATTAAAGGACTTAAAACAACTAATGAGGGCTATACCTTTGAGTAGTCGAAAAGAAAGAATGTTACATTTCCTTTCTGAAGATCTGAGATTACAAATTGGCTTTGCAACACATTATCTGTACCAACCCAAAATAGTTCTGTATCTTTCTATGCTGCCATTTAATTAAGGGAGTTGGGCCCAAGATTTCTAAAATCCCATGCAGCTGAGTCTATAACCTTGTGATTCACTTTAAAAGTTCTCTCCAAATGACTTCCTTGAGGATTTCAGCAATTCTTCAATTATATCTTAAGGAGCTTCTGCCCATTCAGTAGATATTTTAGATAGGTTCCTCCTTCCTAAGAGGCTAGAAACAGACACTAGAGCTCTGACACCCTAGAGAATTGACATGCATATGTATATGCCATAGAGTCAAGGTGCCTGAAATCTCACTGAAAACTTAAGTTTTAGTCAGGACAATGTTTCTGGCAATATAAAGTAATTGATAAATTGTCTATTATCTATGATCTCTGTATCTATATATGCAGATATATTTTGTATCAGGTTATACTAGTATCTTACAAAAAAGACTCAATCTCAGAATTAAAGTGCAGAGAATGTGTGTGTGTGTGTGTGTGTGTGTGTGTGTGTGTGTGTGTGTGTGTGTATGTATGCAAGCAAGCACACATAGGATGGGTCAGGAGTAAAGGTCCTACTGAGTAAATCAATTGATGAAGGTCCAGTCTGCACAATGGTGCATGTATTTTTAGTTGATGGATTGAATATGAATGCAGCAGGATGGTCGTATTACCAGCTGTTTAAAATGTTCTGAATGGTTTTCTAAGACGATGAGTAAGAATAAATTGAAGTTCCGGACTTTTCTGGGTAATAAAATACTTTTATTCTCTCCTTCTAGAATTTGATATCCCTTATTCATGTTGTCACAAGATGAATTTCAGGACTCCAGAAGACATGAGCAATTGTACCATCATCATGGAATTCTTCCTTATGGAGTTTTCCAGCATCCGAGAGCTGCAGGTGTTGCACGCCATTCTTTTCTTGCTGATATACATTGCAACCCTGATGGGGAATCTCCTCACTGTCACTGCCATTGTCACTGACCCACAACTTCACTCTCCAATGTATTTTTTTCTGAGCAACCTTTCCCTGTTGGATCTTGGCTGCATCTCAGTCACTCTTCCCAAATTCATTGTGAATTCTCTGACAGGCAATCAAACCATTTCTCTCCTGGGCTGCTGTGCTCAAGTTTTCTTCACTTTCTTCTTTGGGGCAACAGAAATTGCTTTGCTTGTGGTGATGTCCTATGACCGTTTTGTGGCTATTTGCCACCCCTTGCACTATGGGGTCATCATGACACCATACCGTTGTCTTTGGGCAGCAACTGGTTCATGGGTCAGTGGGTTCATCTATTCAGCTGCACACACAGGGAACATGTTCCGTCTGCCTTTCTCAGGATCCAATGTGATCCATCAGTTTTTTTGTGACATTCCTCATGTCTTGAAGGTCTCATCTTCTGAGGTTCGTAATACTGAGTATATACTCATTATCACCAGTTTCACTTTAATTTTATTCTGCTTTGGCTTTTTAGTTATATCCTATACTTACATCTTCTCCACTGTATTTAAAATGCCCTCTGAGGAAGGGCGATACAAAGCTTTGTCTACCTGTTCACCTCAACTGATTATCTTCCTCTTATTCCTTCTTTCTGGTATGGTCACAGTCTTTAGTCCTTTGTCAGACACTTCCCCAGTCCAGAATCTTCTGATTGCAATGACTTACATAATATTGCCTCCATTTATGAATCCTATTATTTATAGTCTGAGAAACATGAAAATCAAGAATGCACTGGTCAGGATTATCAAAATCACCTTTTTTCCCAAGAATATGCCCATCTCTAAAACAATTAAAAAGTAAGAGAATTATGAATGAGATATTGCATGCCTAAGATAACACAACTAGTCTAAAGGGAAATTAATAGTTTAATTTTTTTTCTATAAGTAAAAAGTATATACCAAAATATAATTAATAAGAACCACAGACTATTATTCTATTTAATAGCTACTGAGCCAGATTCTCTCGGTGATGGCTTAGGACTTCTCCTTGGCCTCTCTCTTCAGCCCAATCAGGGTTGGGTGAAGATATTCCAGTGCCTCACTTTGTACATTGTAGGGTTAAAATAGAGAGAAAATAGGAAACTGCCTGAGCACTAATCACTAAAACTCAGTCGTTTTACTGAACTGAACCTGTGCTAGTGAAAAGAGTGATCAAGAAATCTGGAGTTTGTCAAAGGTAGTAACACTGTGAATTATTCTGCTGGTGTAGGTTTGAGAAACACATGGGAAAATGTTGAGTTGTATTCCACTGTCTTTGCCTTTGAGAGCAAGAGGGAGAAGAAAATGAGAAGTGATGAGCCCAGCTTAATATGATTTGCTATTTGGACAATATTTGCTTCTGTATTTCTTTGGCTCATCTGAGTCTTTTGCATCATATGCATTTTCTGTGATGGTGGAGGTAAAGGCTTCTCTCTACCCTATCTTTGGAGTTTCTCTTGAATGTCTGAGTGAGAGATGTGGACATGAAGCAATCTGAAGCATTGTTTTGAATATTACTCTTTGGAAAAACTCTGGTGTGTGAGCATATTCCCAGGAAAGATATTGACCCTTTGAATTTCCCAAATAAATTGATTTGGTCTCTGTGAATCCATAATCTCTGGGGACATTGTGCCATGGTTGTTAAGGAATATTTTATTAAATACTTGTATATGTGTAACGTTCTCTGGTTCACTTTTCTTGGGGTCTCTGGGAGCAGCTTTTTTTTTCAGTTCAGTAATCACCACAAGAATAGCCAGGTGTTAAATTCCAAAAGTCTTTATTGTCTGATGCTGGGCAGCTTTCTGGAGAGTCTTTCATTCTGGCCTTGGTCTTATTGGGGAAGTGCAGGAGGCCAGGTCAGCCACCAGGAGCCTGATTGAAGGTGAAATAAATTTCTCTCTCCTTCCTTCTGAGAGCTTAAGCTCCTGCTTCTAGTTCTCTTGTCTTCTCTACTCTGTATCTGAGGGCCTTCTGAGTCCCAGCTTATATGCTCTACCCTGAGTATAAGCCAATCATTATATCTCATACTAAACTTAGAGTACTATTAATCATCATGCTAAACTAGATAACCATTGTCTCCTCAATTCCACTTAGTACCTTGTAAGCATCCTTGTTTCAAGTTCAGAGTTCTGGCTCATAACTTATATGCTGAGCACTTTCTTTAGAATCTTACTATCCTTTGATTAATTTCATTTTGGTAATTTAGTCACACAGGTAATACATTAGAAGAAGGAGGAAGAGCAAATTTTACTCCCATCTAACAAGAAGGCATACTGTCATTTCATTGAAAATCATTTCTACAAATTTCTAAAAAAACCAACATTAAACACACATACAGACACACATACACACAAGAGGTTATTCATGAGGCACTGGAGCAAGTATCTATTGACATAACAATGAAAAAATGATCCCAGAGATGTGTGATCCATATTATAGGGCAGGAACAGAGGGGACAAAATTCAATCAATCTATTGATCAATAACTATTGTTATATGATAAGATTATTATAATTATATAATATGTAATATCATATTATACATAAAATATAATATATTATAATTTTATATAATTATATAATATATATCATTATGTAATTATATAAAAATTCTTGCCTACTTTATGGCAGGAACTAGTAAGCACTGAATTCCT
This sequence comes from Sminthopsis crassicaudata, assembly GCF_048593235.1. Taxonomy (NCBI): domain Eukaryota; kingdom Metazoa; phylum Chordata; class Mammalia; order Dasyuromorphia; family Dasyuridae; genus Sminthopsis; species Sminthopsis crassicaudata. The sequence continues at coordinate 246,224,756 of NC_133622.1, forward strand.
TACACAATCAACAACAATTTAAAAAATGTAGCACAAGTACTGTACCAAGAAGTAGAGAAAGAGATGATTCACAAAACAGAAAAATAATTGCATCTGGTTTTATTATCCCAAACCTCCTAAATCTGCTAATTTCTCCTTATATGTACTATTAACTGACATCTCTTTTTTTCCTAAATGAAAGGAAGAATCCTCTCCAAAATGCGAAGGGTGTAAGAGATGTTCTGAAATCCATCCTCAGCACCATTTTCCCTTTACTTTTCTTCCTTAGTGATTTTATTCATAATCGTTATTTTACGTAACATCAATTTGAAGCTGACTCTCAATTTGCATAAACTCCTATTAAATAAAGCAATTCTTGACATTATTTTGGTTGATATTATGAAATAAAAATTGTAGTTGGCCACAAAATAAATATACTGTAATGTAAATAGAGTCAGAGATGGATACACTTGGAATTAAAAAGGATTCTCCAGGAGAGAGAGTTGAGGTTATTTTTTTAAGATCTCTAGGACTTACCTATTCTGGACAGTTTTCTTTGGCAATATTGTCCACATCATCAGATTATATTCTCCTCCCAAATCTTCTCTCCTCCTAATGCTCCCATTTTTGGGAATGTCACCACTATATTTGGAGTCACTCTACTTTAGAATCTTGACTCTCTTGGCCTTAGTCTCCATTATCTAATAAACTGGAAAATTATTGCTCTCTCTCTCTCTATATATAGCGATATATATATATATATATATATATATATATATATATATATATATATATATATATAACTATATCATTTCCATGATATATGAAATATCCACTTCCAAAATCAAACTCACCTTGAATATCATCAACCCCATTATCGTTGTTACCAGCATTATCATCATCATCATAAATAGAATTTTTTATAACACCTACTATAGGCCAGGCACTATGCTAAGTACTAATATCATCCCATTTGATCCTCACAACGATCTTTTTTCTTCTTTTTAAAATTTAATTTAAATTTTTAATAGTACTTTATTTTTCCAAATACATGCAATGATAGTTTTCAATATTGACCTTTGCAATAGCTTGTGTTCCAAATTTTTCTCCTCTTCCTCTCTTCCCTTCCTTTCCTTTCTTGTTTTCCTACACAGGTTAAACATGTGCAGTTCTTAAAGCAATTCTATATGTATTTCCACATTTGTCATGCTATGCAAGAAAAATAAGATACGAAGGGAGAAAACCCAAAGGAACAAAGAAAGAAACAATAATAAAGGTGAAAGTATTATGTTTTGATTTATATTCAGTTTCCATACTTCTCTTTCTGGAAGCAGATGACAATGGAATTGTCTTGAATCACCTGATTGTTGAAAAGTGGCATATAGTTTCAAGAAGAAAAATGAGAGAGGAGAACACTCTGGAATTATGCCAGAGAAATATTAAACTGCATGTTACACCTCATTTATGTATGGTTGGAATTTTTAAGGAATTATTTTCTTCAATTAGCTTTTGTATTTCCTGTTCTATTTTGCTAATTCTACTTTTTAAGAAGTTATTTTGTTCAGAGGAGTATTTTTTATGCACTTGTTTTCTACTGTCAATTTTTAGTTTCCATTTCCAAACTGTTGACCCTTTTTCATAATTCTTCTGCATAATTCTCATTTCTTTCCCCAATTTTTCTTCTACTTTTCTTATTTGACTTTTAAAATCTTTTTTGAGCTCCTCCAAGAGGACTTTTTGGGCTTGAGACAAATTCAAATTCCCATGTCATCATTTTGAAAGGCTTGTCCTCTTCTGAGTTTGTATTTTGATCATCCATGTCACCACAGACGCTTTTTTATGGTCAAGTTTCTTTGGTGTTTTTTTTTTTTTTGTTTTGTTTTTTTTGTTTGTTTTGTTTTGTTTTTCTCATTTTTAAATGCTACCCTCTTCTCCTAGAGCACAGATGACATTGTTGCAAACTTCTTATGCTGGGAACCAGGTATATGTGGTCACTGGCTTTCCACAGGAAGAATTCAAGTGTCTATGACTTGCTGAATGTGTTGGGGTAGCCCAGTCTTTTTATAACTCTTGTGCAAGGTTCCTGGGCTGACAAGCGGCCTTTTGTACTACAGCTAGAGGCCTCTTAGCTTACCTTATCCAGCTGAGCCAGGATTGAGGAACCTTAGCTATTGATATGTGCTGTGGTTAAGAGTCTCCCTCTGGCTTGCCCAGCACCTGGTTGCATTCCCTTTTTACCCAAGTGAGACTAATATTTCCTGAAGTCCTTCTATGTTACCTTAATCTAAAAAAATATTTCACTTTTCTCACTCTAGAATCCATTTAGAGTCTTGATTTAATGTTGTTTCTGTGGGAAATGGGCAAGAGCTCAGTCAAGTTCTTGGTCCCATCTTGGCTCCCATATTTCTTTACTTTACTGCTTTATTGAGCAGACTCATTCAATGAAGTCTGTTACATGATCCAGTGGCTAGCTCCAACCTATTTGTTAATATGCTCAGAATACTAAGTATATTCTGGACTCCAATTCAACCACAAGTGATCTTTATGCCATCAAATAAATTATTTCTCTTGCTAATTGCCTTCAACTTTAAAACAAAAGGCTTGAAGAGAAGGAACCAAAAGTCTAACACAGATCTCACACTGTCTAGTTCCCTGTTTTGTTTTCTACTCTCTAGGAATTGCATAGTTCTAATTTCTTCTCTGTCCCTTATATCATTAGAATAATTTGATTTTTCCCCTTTTTATATATTTGGTCACATGGGTGGAGGACTTAGTGTTTTTTTTTCTCCCTCTCTTCCTTAATTTTTCTCCTTCCTTCCTTCCTTCCTTCCTTCCTTCCTTCCTTCCTTCCTTCCTTCCTTCCTTCCTTCCTTCCTTCCTTCCATGCATCTTTCCATCTATCCATCCATCATATTTCTGTCTTTCTTTACATGTATACATGTATACATATATAAACATTGTTCGAATAGAAACAACACATTTACATATGTATAAAGCACATTTATGTGTTTATAGACCTATAAACATATATGTATATGTGTATATCAACTGTAGCAATATCTCTGTTGTTTTCTGTAGCATAAATTTATATATCTACCTATTCATTTATACACTATAATCTATCTCTCTGTGTATAGATATTTGTATCAGTATAATTATCTCTATCTTTATGTTTATCTCCTTCTGCCTCTATCTTTCTCTATTTCTATTATCTCTACCTGTACCTTAATCTCTAGGTGTTTTGCTGATATGCATTCAGAGACATAATTTTCATTGACTTCAGAAACAAAATCATAGTGCCATTTATATTGTTTTCTGGAGTGAATTAACTCTTGGGCTTAGTTGGGGACAAATTATATTTTCCAAAGTGCTAATTTTCGGGATACTGGGCCTGATCCTCAGAGAAGGCAAAAGAAGGAGATCGGTGAACACTAAGGCTGAAATGCCTAGAAAGGGGTAAAATGACTCTAAAAAGGGGATCTCTTGAAATCCCAGTTCTATCTTCTGAACATTGAACCAGATGAAAAACTTATGCTTGTGTTAGGTTAGGTCTTGTCTAATTAGGGGAAAGATTCCCTCAGGATAACAACAGGAAAAACCTTATTCTTATTTATAGGAATGATTCTCAGTGAATAAGAATAAAAAAGAAGCTTATGCAGATGACCCTTCACTTTGAATGTTCAAATGTGGGCATACATTTTTAGAAAGCAGATTCACTAATATAGATAGTTTTAGAAGTACACCTGAACAGTGATATTTTATCTAGTTGCTTACTTGTAAACAGAATCAGAGCTCTCTTGGAATGCCTTCTAAGTGCTAAAAAAAGACTATTGCAAAGATGAGATTAGCCAAGGAAATAAATAAAATATGGGGAGTATTTTGGGAGAGATGACATTTTAATTCTTCCTTCTTTTGAACAGTTTTCTCTTCCCTGACACTTAAACTTTCATTTGTTTTTAGTCAAATTACAGCACATCAGCAGGGATGGGCAACTTCTTAATCATCACTGAATTCCTCCTCATGGAGTTATCCAGCATGAATGAGCTGCAGGCCTTACACTCTGCACTGTTCCTGCTGATTTATCTGGCAGCCCTCCTGGGGAATCTTCTCACCTGTGCTGCAATTATCACTAACCCACCTTCACTGTCCTATATATTTTTTTCCTGAGTAACTTATCCCTTATGGATATTGGGACCATCTCTGTCACACTTCCTAAATTCATTGTGAATTCTTTGTGTGGCATTCAATCCCTGTCCCTCCTGGGATGTGCTGCCCAGATGTTCTTCTTTATCCTTTTTGCAGCCAAAGAGTTTGCTTTGCTGGTGGCCATATCCTATGACCACTTTGTGGCCATCTGTCAGCCCCTCCACTATGGTATGATAATGAATCCATAACGTTGCCTCTTGGCAGCAGCTGGCTCATGGCTCAGTGGGCTTCTTTATTCAGCTATACACACACGGAATTTGTTCCGGCTGTCCTTCTCAGGATCCAATGTGATCCACCAATTTTTCTGTGATGTTTCTCATGTCTTGAAAGTCTGTCTTAGCTTCTGATGTGTTTAACACTGAGTTTGAGTTAATTGTAGCAAGTTCATATCTGTTCTTATTCTGTTTTGCCTTTTTAATCACATCCTATGCCCGTATCTTCTCCAGTGTGCTCAAGATTCCTTCTGTGAAAGGACACTACAAGGCCATTTCAACCTGTTTTCCTCAGTTGATAATCCTCATGTTATTTCTTTCTTCTTCAATAAAGGCGTCCCTAAGAGAGAGATACGACAAAAACTTAATTTTTGTCTATTTCGCAGGGGTATTTATAATTAATGGCTCAATAAAAATATCCAGGTGAGTGTTGAGCTCCAGAGAGCATCAATCAAGTCCCGGGAAACTGAGTTGTCCACCTCACTGATAGAGAGTGGGGGTTTATGTTACCTCATGAACAATAAATCAGGAAGACTGAAATAGAGGCAAGAGCAATCAAACTTTTGGAGTAGGTCTCTAGGGAGATGAAATAATCAGTGGAGACAGCATCTTGATAAGACATTCTGATAGCTTGGGATGAGAGAGACATTATGCTATTCAAAGCCCAAGTTTTTATCAGGTGTACTGATAAGGCAGCAGGGAGGTTTTTCAGAACAGAGAAGCAGGAGAACTGAAGTGGGGCTGAGTCAGGATAATTAGGGAAACTGGGTTAGAACAAAAATAAATAAACCAGATTAAGACTATAAACAAAGAAGGATTTATGGCAAGAACCAGTTTCTCCCTAATAACCCCAGAATTATTAGCATCAAACAGCATTCTTCATTCAGGGAGACACACAAGCCTCCCTGTTTGAATCTCTGCAGTTGGGGGGCATCTCAGCCAGAGATGGACAGTCTTTAGGTCTGTGGTCATTTGTGCATTTAACTCAGCCTCTATTGAGAAGCAGTGCTAAAGGGAGTCCTGCTGCCCTAAGAGGGGCTCCAAGAGATGGAAAAATTGGGGTTTGGAGAAACTCCACTTTTCTCTTCTCTCTGGAACAGGAACTGTTAGTAGGAGACAGATTTCTGAGTAAATTATGCAATTAGACCAAGACAGGCCACCCCAAACCATTAGCTTTCTGATATAGAAATGTTGAAATAATAATTAAGGAACTGGGATAACAGGGGTGGAGAAACAGATCAGAGAGGCTGCCAGTCCTTGGACAGGTGTCTGATTTTTGGTTGTTTCTAAAGAATAGTAACCCAGCAAATCATAGTCTAGTAAATTTTAAGCAAAGAGTAAAATAGTTTTCAATTCAATCTGAACTTAATGAAATAATACATCAGTTTTTCCCAATTTCCTAACCAGCTATAATCAGTTTCCTTCCTCCTCTGTTTACAGAAATTATCAGATCATACATAACAGACTAGTAAATTTCCTGAAACAGCAATAGTTACAGTTTTATACAGCAATAATTAAACAGTTTTAGCAAATCCCCCTGTTTTAACAAGTCTTAAAAAATAGATCAATTAATTTAAAGTAGGGTCTACCTCAGAACCTTTTACAAAGCCAAGCCTCTCTGGGGAAAGTGGGTGTGGAGAAATTTAACTTGGCCCTTCCCTACTCTATTTCCAAGAGGCAGGGGGGAGGGGAAGGCAACTAGCATTCACCCCAGGCTAATGAAGTCCTTAGCAGAGAACAGTGGGTCAGGTGAAAGACAAAAGATCCTAGCCCACCCATCCTTTAGTGGGTTGGAGAATTGGAGCATTTAGAAAAGTCAGACCCTAATTGGAGGTATGTGACTCCTGAAAAGAAAATTGGGGGTTGGGAATGTAGGTGGTAATTAAGCCATTCTCTAAGAGGCAGCTTGAAGGAGAATCTATTCATATTCTATAGTCCCTAGGCTTCATGGACTGAAATGCCAGAGAAGTTGAGGCAAAAAAGAGATCAGTTTAAGGAAACTGAGGCAGTAAAAGAGAACTGTAGCACATCAAAACAGAGAAAGATTCTACAGAGGTACCAAATTAAAAGTAATTAAGGAGTGTTTAAAATAGTTTCAGTCTCTACCTTTTAACTCCTCTCCTGCCTGCAGTCAGGGAATGAGGGGAAAAAAAGAGAAAAAAAAGACAAAAGAAACCATCCTAACTCTGTTAACAATTAATTTTAATATGCCTTGATTCAGAATTTTGTTCCCCAGCCAACATTACAAAGGTCTCCCCTCCAAAGCTACAATGTGACCAAAGCTGTGCTTCAGAAGTGAAACCCCTAATTGTTGGCAGGGGGCATAGAATGCCAATCAAGAAAAATAAGAGCTAAGTTCCCTAGGAACTAAGTTCTCTCCTGAGAGAAGTCAGGAATTCCCACCTGCAAGATTAAGTAGGAGAGACAGAGAAAGGTGGAGCAGCTATCTAGACTTTTATCTGTCCACAAGCAGGCAAGTACACCCAGAGGCTAAGGAAAAAATGGGCAGTTTTTAAATCCTCTGTCCAAATAAGGGAAACTGAGTCCTGTTTTGAAATGTATGGGACAAATATGCTTCGGAGCTATGGGAGGGGCGTACAGAGTTGCGGCAAAGTACCTTTTTAAAAGTTAATAGGAAACTTTTCTAGAAATCTTGAAAAGATTGAGTCCCCAATCTCCCCACTGTATCCCAAGAAGGGGACAGGATGGGAACATTTAAATGGCAGGTTGCCAAGCCACATGGGAGAGGTTCCAAAAGAAAGAGGATGGGGGAAGGGAGAGATGTTATCTTACCCAGTGCTTCTCCTGTGGTGATGACGAGGGCTCAAGTGGTTGGGTAAAGACACACATCCAAGTTCACCCTGATCCAGAGACCTTTCTCCTCGTGGCTACAGCCTGACCACTACAGTTGAGTGCGAGAGGGGCTCTAACACAGAATTCTCTCCCAGAACAGATCAAGGAGACTGCTGGCCTGTGACCCCCGAGAAGGATGGGGTCCTGTCTCAGTGTTCTGGCCTGAGGGCCGGCTTTCTGGTGAAAGAAAAAGGATTAGAAATGCCTTGAGATGGAAAAGAAGGTGTAAAGGGCTAGAACTGAGCAATGCACTTGGATAATGAAGCAGGTGAGGCTAATTGCCAATTGGACAGTTCCCTATTAACTTGTTTGAAGGTTGACCCTCCCCAGCTGTTTTGTGCTGATTTATTTGATGGGACAAAGAAGGGGGAGTGACGTGTGTGGGAGGAGGAGGAAGAGGAATTGAGATGCAAAAGCTGACTCAAGTCTCTCTGGGCCTTTGAGGGAGGAAGGTGTGTGTGTGAGGTTGCTAGGCCTAACCTGTGACCTTGACAGTAAAAGATCAAGAATAAAGATGTTTAGTGATCCTGACTCCAGCTGATTTCTGGGAAGACAGAGTTCCAGCAAGAAGGTCTTTTGTCTCTGGAAGCAGCCTTCTCCAAACCCAGCATCTGCTAAGGAAGGATTTTAGAGTCAGATGTGTCTAGATTGTGGACAGGTAAAAGGGTTTAGTTTTCTAACTTCTTGCAGCTTCTCTCTTATCTCTAAAGACAGAGAGTGAGATAAAAAGAAACCTTTTGTCAATTCTCAGAAATTTGTAAGGAATTGTGACTGAGCGAGGTAGAGCTCTAATAAATCTAATAAGTCTAATAAGCCTGAAGTGGCTTGGATGTTCACTGCAAGACAGGGAAAGAAAAAAAGTCTTTTACCTTATCCAGAGTTCTGGATTCTCTGGTAGGAACACAGATTTCTCAGAAGAATATTGTGGGAGCAGCTGAGAACTCAGATTTGTTCTGAGAGACCTGAAAAGGTTAAGATTAGTTTTCAGGGTAACAATTTTCGGGGTCCCCAGGCAGGCCACCACATGATGAGAGTTAGGGAAGGGGAGCCCCCTTTTTAGGTCGGTGCAAAGATAGTTGTGTGATGGCACAGAGTCCCCTATAAATGAATTTACAGGCCCCAAAACCTAGATTGATAAAAAAGGGTTTATTATAGGGATTTGGAAGTAAAGTTTAGTTAGTAAAGTTGAGGGTAGAGATAGAAGGGCACTGGATTAGGTCCGGTAGGCAGAAACCCTTGGCATGACCAACATAAGGATGCTTAGGACTTCTGCAAATGTAGACTCCAAAAGTAGCCCCTTTTATAAGCTCTTGGTGATCTTGAACATGGGTGGAGTTCCAGGCTCCTGGTGGGCTTTCAGCCAGGGTCAGCATTGAATAGAATTCAATGGGTTTAAACTGTGGGGATTGGGAAAACCCAAGTTAGCTCAGATCTGGTGGGGGATGGGGAAAGCCCAATGACCAGGATTTTTAAATCAAAGGTCAGCCATGGGGGGGTTTCTTAAAGGGACCTCAACCCCCATCAGTACCTGTGGAGGCCCCCTTACCATTGTATTGCTTTATATTATAACACACTGTATCATATCATATAAAAACAAGTATCATTTTCCAGGGAGACTAAATGTATGATTAAGGCCTTCTTTGTAAGAATGAGTAAATTATAGGCTGGAGAAACAATGCTCTTGAGATCACTTGCCTAAAAATAAAGACAATTCTTTCTAGAATAGTTTAATGTCAGGAGTGGAATTAACCAAGAAAAAAGTAGATGATCAGAAACCACATTATTAAAGCATCTAGGTTTGTGATACTTATAAGCATATCTGAGGGAAATATTTATTATTATTTATCATATCTCTAATCCAAATTCTCTCTTTCCTGAAATATGGATCTCCAAATGAGTTTTTTTTTTAAATGACGAACCATTAAGAAAATAAAGAAGTATCTTCAGTGTCCCAAAGTAGCTTCTGAAAGGCACAATGAGGCAAAGATGGGAAGTGTCCTCAGAAGGCCAATCATAAAACTTTTATGGAATACTTCCTTTGTGTAGGGCTGATGGAGCAATGTAGGAATCTGGACATGTTTGATATTGACTGATGAAGAGATCTCCAGGCATTATAGACTTGACTAAGTTGATTTCAAAGATCAGATTTTTTCTAGGTGAGGAACTTAGAGAAGGAGTAATTTTACAAACATACAAATGTTTTCAGAGCAAATACTGAGTGTAGAAGATTTTGGGGCTTCCAAGGTGCTGTGATCTCCCTATTCTTGAACTATGACTCAGAAGTGGTTATATGCAATAAAGTTGCCAAAAAAGTGTTTTGTCCTGCATGGAGAGCTAGCACAGAAGTCCCCTGTAGTCTCTTTCACTGTCAGATCCCCTTACCATCTCTGTTCTGGTAGTTCCCAATTTTAGTTCCCACCATCAAGTCCGACTACTAGTATTTTATTTATGTGATCTCTGGGTCAGCCTTCACCCCAATATCACAGGTGTCTTTTTCCAATCTCCAAAGTTGTTTTATCCTGGAAGACTGTCTCACTCTGACCTGTTGCTGACTCTGCCACTCTACAGTTTGATTAAAGGCATTATTTTTAAATTGTTTGTTGGGAAATGTTGGGAGGGCTCAATTGAATGCTTTTACTATCCCACTATCTTGGCTCTGCCCTTGTAAGTATCTGGGATTCCTTTTAAGGAGTAAAAATCTCCTTCAAATTGTTTTGTTCACGAGATTGATTTGACTTAATTCATAGGGAGAAGTGGTAAAAGACAACAAGTTGTAAAAGGATTGACCCTACTTCATTAATTTGTTATCTCCTTTGTATTTATTGTGTATATTATGTATTTGCATATGTATAAAAATGTATAAAGAACTCTGTAAACACATAATATATTTATTGTGTATAGATAAAATATGTGGATTTTTGGGAGGTAAATAATTAATATCATTTAATTCATATCTGTATGTGTGGATATATATTTGTATGTATAAATGTCCATACACACAAACATATAAACAAATGATAGTACGTAGGATTTTGGTTCAAAGTATATGTGTAGGCACAGCTAGGTGGTACAGTGGAGAGAGCACCAGCCCCGAAATCAGGTCGACCTGAGTTCAAATCTAGCCTCTGAGACGTAACACTTCCTAGTTGTGTCTCTGGGCAAGTCATTTAGTCCCAATTGCCTCAGCAAAAAAATAAAAAGCAAAAAATCAAACAAAGTGTGTGTGTGTATACAAATACTTGCAAATACTAGCAGAATGAAATTAGGAATTTGGGAACAGGGAAGGGCAACAACCATATATTTTTTTGGCCATATGAAAGGGATCCTTTTGTCAAGCTTATTAAATAGGGAACAACATAGTCATATCTGTGCTTTAGGAAGACCAATATCATAGTTGAGTGAAGGATAGACTGGAAAAGGTAGGAACAAGGAAGGGATAAGAACTGGAAGTTTATTTCAATAGGATCCTTTAAATTGGAAACATAATTGCTCGAATGTAGCACACATTCTATTAAATTTTAGAAGGAAAATAAAGAAGCACATTTAAAGTATATACATGCAATGCATACGCTTATATATGTGTGTGTATATGTAAATATAGACACATATATACTATATATATTTTACATATATCTATACATACAGGTGTCTATATAGCCGTATAAATGCATACATATAGATTATACGTAGAAATATAGATTTGACTATCTTGATATACTCAATATTTTTCCAATGAAAATCAATTTCCTTTGAAGTACACTTAAAAAGAAATCAACTTAAATAGACTTCTATCTTGGACAAGATTTAATGGAAGATCTTCATGGACTAGAATAATTCTAATGGATCATATAAGATTAAAGGGTGAACTTCTTTCTCCATATTATTACTAAAAGGACTTCTACCTTAACTAATTATACTCAAGGGAAAGACCAGAGAATCTGTGGTTACTAAGGATGAAAGTATAACTTTGGCTCCACTGGGGACTTCAGAAAATATTTCTCTAAAGGATATTGGACAATATGTTTTTGTTCATATAAGGTTTATCAAATATTTCAGCAAATCTGGTACAGCCTGTCATAGTACAGTTTTAGCTTCTTTTGCTCTCTGAAGCCCCAAATGGGAACAGAACCAAGACAGTGAGGATAGAAGTAATCTTTATACGTGTGATGTGGTAAAGAAAAGCAATCAGTACAGAGTTTGGAAAGGAGAAATGCTACAACTCATCACTCAGGTATAATTTTATTTGAGATTAAATTTCTGAATGACCAATTTGTTTAGTTAATGGGTGTAAGAAGTATAGATCGATCTCCAGTCATTATGGTACAGTAGACTTGAATTTAGGAAAACTGCAGCTTAAATCATTCCTCTAAAACATAGAAACTATGTAACTGATGACAAGGCATTTAATCTTTCTGAGCTTCAATTTCTCATCCATAATATAGGTATAATACGTGCAACATTTCAGAAAGTTTGTTTGAGATGTCAATATGATCTTTGCAAAATATTTTGCAATATAGTGTCAGGTAAATATTAGCTATTATTAGTTACTATTGTACATTGAATGGAAGATGCTTAGACTACAGAAGTCCCAATGGACCATATAACATTAAAGGAAGAGCTCCTTTCTCCATGTTATTAATAAAAGCATCTCTACTTCAATTAATTATACTTAAGTGAAAGGTGAGAGAATCTGTGTCTACTAAGGATAAGATTATAACCCCTCTAAGGGTTTATAACCTCTGCTAGGAAGCATTTCTCCTAAGGACATGGGGCAGTATTATTTTCACTCATATTATGTTAATCAAATATTTCAGTAAATCTTACATAGAACAGTTTCAGATCCCTTTGTCTTCTGAAGTTCCAAATGGGAACAAAACCAATTCAGTGACTATGGAGTTAACTTTTGGATACTGCAGAGTACCTGTCATTTGATAAAGAAAAGCAATCAATATGAACTTTGGCAAAGAGAAATGCCACAACTCTTCACTCAGGTATTGTTCTGCTTGATATTTCATTTCTGAAAGGTCAATTTGTTTAATTAATTAAGTGGGTCTTAGAAGTCTTGGACTTGGACTATGCCTATGGAATTACCCATTAGAGAGTCAGTATGCTATGACAAGCAACTTAAAAAAACATGCAACTTAAACCCTTCTCTAGCAGTTCTCAAAGTGTGGCCCAAAGAATCCTAGGATAATTGAAAGCCTTTCATTTTTATTTTTAATATATTAAATATCCATAAACATAACTGACATAAACAAAAGTGTTTGGACAATTATCAATTAATTTTAAAAGTATAAAGTGATATTGAGAACAATTGCATAGTAACTGTGTAACTGAGGATATCAATTTAACTGCTCTGCACTTTAATTTCTCATCCATAACATGAGTATAATACTTGCAGGATCTCGCAAGTTTGAGTTGAGAATATGCTCTTAGAAATCTTTTGCAAAAGAATACTAGTTAATTATTAGTTCTTATTTATTATGTCATATATTCCATATATAATATAAAATATATTATTTATTATCTATCCCACATAAACAGACACTGCCTATAATGCAGGTTAGGATAAACTGCACAAATTTTTATTCAAGTGGGATAAGATAAGTATCCAATGAATGAGTTCCTTTGGATAAAGTGTTTTGAAAAATCTAACTTTTTATGAATATATTTTGTGAAAATACACTCTATTATCATCATAATTAATATTATCAGTATCATTGATATTTAATAGGAGGTATGAAATTAGCTAGAGAAATAACTCTGCTGGAAAGAGTTGGATTCAAATTCAGACTGAAAAAAACTATTTTTTGTGCATCTCTCCAAATCCCTTTACTTTTCAAAACTTGAGGCAATTAAAACTATTATATGTTGATATCACTGAAGTTGTAGGAGAGATTTTCTTTTGTGGTATAACTACCTACTTTGATAAAATCAAAGATATCATTAAATATTATTATTAGAGAATCCATATTACATATCAAGTATGTATCCATCCGTCTACCTATCTACCTACCTACCTATCTATCTAAAGAACAAGATAATGATTTCAAATATAAGAAAAACAGATAATCAAATACTCTCTTTTTTAATACCTTGGACTTTTGAATCTTTGATTCAAACTGTTACCAAAAATCACATGCTCCAAAATAGGGGAAAATAAATAAAATAATCCAAGTTGTTAAAGTAAGATAGGAAAAAGTGTATTCTAGCAGTGATGTGGTTATTAGTGTTACTTAGAAGAATTAATACACTAAAATTGATTATTTAAATTAATAAAGTCAGGGTGATGAATATAGATTTCAGATAGCAATACAGTAAATCTTCACAGCAAACAAAAATCTTCACAGCAAATCTTTAAAGATTATTAGTGGGGCAAAGGGGAAAATGGAATATACTTTCAAAACCATTTTTAATCAGTGATGATTTTTTTTACTACAATAACAAATAACTACAAGAATACACGAGAATATAGTTCCTTAATGTTAAGAAAGATTTTTGTTTGCTTTTCCTGGAGACATTGTTCCCTACCCTAATTATTCTCAAGACAAAAATTAAAGGACTTAAAACAACTAATGAGGGCTAAACCTTTGAGTAGTCAAAAAGAAAGAATGTTACATTTCCTTTCTGAAGATCTGAGATTACAAATTGGCTTTGCAACACATTATCTGTACCAACCCAAAATAGTTCTGTATCTTTCTATGCTGCCATTTAATTAAGGGAGTTGGGCCCAAGATTTCTAAAATCCCATGCAACTGAGTCTATAACCCTGTGATTCACTTTAAAAGTTCTCTCCAAATGACTTCCTTGAGGATTTCAGCAATTCTTCAGTTATATCTTAAGGAGCTTCTGCCCATTCAGTAGATATTTTAGGTAGGTTCCTCCTTCCTAAGAGGCTGAAACAGACACTAGAGCTCTGATACCCTAGAGAATTGACATGCATATGTATATGCCATAGAGTCAAGGTACCTGAAATCTCACTGAAAACTTAAGTTTTAGTCAGGACAATGTTTCTGGCAATATAAAGTAATTGATAAATTGTCTATCATCTATCTATCTATCTAATCATCTATGATCTCTGTATCTATATATACAGATATATTTTGTATCAGGTTATACTAGTATCTTACAAAAAAGAATCAATCTCAGAATTAAAGTGCAGAGAATGTGTGTGTGTGTGAGTGTGTGTGCATGCGCGTGTGTGTGTATCTTTGTGAATGCAAGCACACATAGTATGGGTCAGGAGTAAAGGTCCTATTGAGTAAATCAATTGATGAAGGTCCATTCTGCACAATGATGCATGTATTTTAGTTGATGGATTGAATATGAATGCAGCAGGATGGTCGTATTACCAGCTGATTAAAATGTTCTGAATGGTTTTCTAAGATGGTGAGTAAGAATAAATTGAAGTTCATGACTTTTCTGGGTAATAAAGTATTTTTATTCTCTCCTTCTAGAATTTGATATCCCTTATTCATGTTGTCACAAGATGAATTTCAGGACTCCAGAAGACATGAGCAATAGTACCATCATCATGGAATTCTTCCTTATGGAGTTTTCCAGCATCCGAGAGCTGCAGGTGTTGCACGCCATTCTTTTCTTGTTGATATACATTGCAACCCTGATGGGGAATCTCCTCACTGTCACTGCCATTGTCACTGACCCACAACTTCACTCTCCAATGTATTTTTTTCTGAGCAATCTTTCCCTGTTGGATCTTGGCTGCATCTCAGTCACTCTTCCCAAATTCATTGTGAATTCTCTGACGGGCAATCAATCCATTTCTCTCCTGGGCTGCTGTGCTCAAGTTTTTTTCTCTATCTTCTTTGGGGCAACAGAAATTGCTTTGCTTGTGGTGATGTCCTATGACCGCTTTGTGGCCATTTGCCACCCCTTGCATTATGGGGTCATCATGACACCATACCGTTGTCTTTGGGCAGCAATTGGTTCATGGGTCAGTGGGTTCATCTATTCATCTGCACACACAGGGAACATGTTCCATCTGCCTTTCTCAGGATCCAATATGATCCATCAGTTTTTTTGTGACATCCCTCATGTCTTGAAGGTCTCATCTTCTGAGGTTCGTAATACTGAGTATGTCCTCCTTGTCACCAGTTTCACTTTAATTTTATTCTGCTTTGGCTTTTTAGTTGTATCCTATACTTACATCTTCTCCACTGTATTTAAAATGCCCTCTGAGGAAGGGCGATACAAAGCTTTGTCTACCTGTTCACCTCAACTGATTATTTTCCTCTTATTCCTTCTTTCTGGTATGGTCACAGTCTTCAGTCCTTTGTCAGACACTTCTCCAGTCCAGAATCTTCTGATTGCAATGACTTACACAATATTGCCTCCATTTATGAATCCTATTATTTATAGTCTGAGGAACATGAAAATCAAAAATGCACTGGCCAGGATTATCAAAATGACCTTTTCCCCCAAGAATATGCCCATCTCTAAAACAATTAAAAAGTAAGAGCATTATGAATTATATATTGCATGCCCCAAGATAACAAAACAACTAGTCTAAAGGGAAATTAATAGTTTAATTTTTTTTCTATAAGTAAAAAGTATATACCAAAATATAATTAATAAAAACCTCAGACTATTATTCTATTTAATAGCTACTGAGCCAGATTCTCTCGGTGATGGCTTAGGACTTCTCCTTGGCCTCTCTCTTCAGCCCAATCAGGGTTGGGTGAAGATATTCCAGTGCCTCACAGTGTACTTTGAAGGGTTAAAACAGAGAGAAAATAGGAAACTGCCTGAGCACTAATCACTAAAACTCAGTCGTTTTACTGAACTGAACCTGTGCTAGTGAAAAGAGTGATCAAGAAATCTGGACTTTGTCAATGGTAGTAGCACTGTGAATTATTCTACTGGTGTAGGTTTGAGAAACACATGGGATAATGTTGAGTTGTATTCCACTGTCTTTGCCTTTGAGAGCAAGAGGGAGAAGAAAATGAGAAGTGATGAGCCCAGCTTAATATGATTTGCTATTTGGACAATATTTGCTTCTGTATTTCTTTGGCTCACCTGAGTCTTTTGCATCATATGCATTTTCTGTGATGGTGGAGGTAAAGGCTTCTCTCTACCCTATCTTTGGAGTTTCTCTTGAATGTCTGAGTGAGAGTGGTGGACATGAAGCAATCTGAAGCATTGTTTTGAATATTACTCTTTGGAAAAACTCTGGTGTGTGAGCATATTCCCAGGAAAGATATCGACCCTTTGAATTTTCCAAATAAATTGATTTGGTCTCTGTGAATCCATAATCTCTGGGGACATTGTGCCATGGGTTAAGGAATATTTTATTAAATACTTGTGTATGTGTAACGTTCTCTGGTTCACTTTTCTTGGGGTCTCTGGGAGCAGCTTTTGTTTCAGTTCAGTAATCACCACAAGAACAGCCAGGTGTTAAATTCCAAAAGTCTTTATTGTCTGATGCTGGGCAGCTTTCTGGAGAGTCTTTCAGTCTGGCCTTGGTCTTACTGGGGGAAGTGCAGGAGGCCAGGTCAGCCACCAGGAGCCTGATTGATGGTGAAATGAATTTCTCTCTCCTTCCTTTTGAGAGCTTGAGCTCCTGCCTCTAGTTCTCTTGTCTTCTCTAGCTCTCTATCTGAGGGCCTTCTGAGTCCCAACTTTTATGCTCTACCCTGAGTATAAACCAATCATTATATCTCATACTAAACTTAGAGCACTATTAATCATCATGCTAAACTAGATAACCAATTTCTCCTCAATTCCACTAAATACCTTGTAAGCATCCTTGTTTCAAGTTCAGAGTTCTGACTCATAACATATATGCTGAGCACTTCCTTTAGAACCTTACTATCCTTTGATTAATTTCATTTTGGTAATTTAGTCACACAGGTAATACATTAGAGGAGGGAAGAGGAGGAGCAAATTTTACTCCCATCTAACAAGAAGGCATACTGTCATTTCATTAAAAAATCTTTCTATAAATTTCTAAAAAAACAACAACTAAACACACATACAGACACACACACACACACACACACACACACACACACACACACACACAAGAGGTTATTCATGAGGCACTGGAGCAAGTATCTATTGACATGAAAATGAAAAAATGATCCCAGAAATGTGTGATCCATATTATAGGGCAGGAACAGAGGGGACAAAATTCAATCTATTGATCAATAACTATTGTTATATGATATGATTATTATAATTATATAATATGTAACATCATATTATACATAAAATATAAGATATATTATAATTTTATATAATTATATAATATATATCATTATGTAATTATATAACAATTCTTGCCTACTTTATGACAGGAACTACTAAGCACTGAATTCCTTACACAATCAACAACAATTTAAAAAATTGTAGCACAGATACTGTACCAAAAAGTAGAGAAAGAGATGATTCATAAAACAGAAAAAAAATTGCATCTGGTTTTATTATCCCAAACCTCCTAAATCTACTAAATTCTCCTTATATGTACTATTAACTGACATCTCTTTTTTTCCTAAATGAAAGGAAGAATCCTCTCCAAAATGCGAAGGGTGTAAGAGATGTGCTGAAATCCATCCTCAGCACCATTTTCCCTTTACCTTTCTTCCTTAGTGATTTTATTCATAACCATTATTGTACCTATCATCAATTTGAAGCTGACTCTCACTTTGCATAAACTCCTATCAAATAAGGCAATTCTTGACATTATTTTGCTTGATATTATGAAATAATAATTGTAGTTGGCCACAAAATAAATATGCTGTAATGTAAATAGAGTCAGAGATGGAGACACTTGGAATTAAAAAGGATTCTCCAGGAGAGAGAGTTGAGGTTATTTTTTTAAGATCACTAGGACTTACCTATTCTGGACAGCTTTCTTTGGCAATGTTGTCCACATCATCAGATTATATTCTCCTCCCAAACCTTCTCTCTGTCTAATGCTCCCATTTCTGGGAATGTCACCACTATCTTTGGAGTCACTCTACTTTAGAACCTTGACTCTCTTGGCCTTAGTCTCCATTATCTAATAAACTGGAAAATTATTGCGCTCTCTCTCTCTCTCTCTCTCTCTCTCTCTCTCTCTCTCTCTCTATATATATATATATATATATATATATATATATATATATATATATATATATATTACTGTATCATTTCCATGATATATGCAATATCTACTTCCAAAATCAAACTCATCTTGAATTCCATCAACCCCATTTCATTGTTACCATCATCATCATCATCATAAATAGAATTTTTTATAACACCGACTATAGGCCAGGCACTGTGCTATGTACAAATATCATCCCATTTGATCCTCACACGATCTTTTTTCTTCTTTTTAAAATTTAATTTAATTTTTAATAGTACTTTATTTTTCCAAATACATGCAATGATAGTTTTCAATATTGACCTTTGCAGTAGCTTGTGTTCTAAATTTTTCTCCTCTCCCTCTCTTCCCTCCCTTTCGTCTCTTGCTTTCCTACATAGGTTAAACATGTGCAGTTCTTAAAGCAATTCTTCTAAATGTATTTCCACATTTGTCATGCTATGCAAGAAAAATAATATACGAAGGGAGAAAACCCAAAGGAACAAACAAAGAAAGAAACAATAATAAAGGTGAAAGTATTATGTTTTGATTTATATTCAGTTTCCATACTTCTCTTTCTGGAAGCAGATGACACTGGAATTGTCTTGAATCACCTGATTGTTGAAAAGTGGCATATAGTTTCAAGAAGAAAAATGAGAGAGGAGAACACTCTGGAATTATTCTAGAGATATATTAAACTGTATGTTACTCCTCATTCATGTATGGTTGCAATTTTTAAGGAATTATTTTCTTCAATTAGCTTTTGTATTTTTTGTTCTATTTGGCTAATAAAATTGCCTAGAAAGGGGTAAAATGACTCTAAAAGGGGATCTTTTCAAATCCCAGTTCTATCTTTTGAACATTGAACCAGATGAAAAACTTATACTAGTTTTAGGTTAGGTCTTGTCTAATTAGGGGAAAGATGCCCTCAGAATAACAACAGGAAAAACCTTATTCTTATTTATAGGAATGATTCTCAGTGAATAAGAATAAAAAAGGAACTTATTCAGATGGCACTTCACTTTGAATGTTCAAATGTGGGGACACATTTTTAGAAAGCAGATTCACTAATGTAGATAGTTTTAGAAGTACACCTGAACAGTGATATTTTATCTAGTTGCTTACTTGTAAACAGAATCAGAGCTCTTGAAATGCCTTCTAAGTGCTAAAAAAAGACTATTGCAAAGATGAGATTAGCAAAGGAAATAAATAAAATATGAGGAGTATTTTGGGAGAGTTGACATTTTAATTCTTCCTTCTTTTGAACACTTCCCTGACACTTAAACTTTCATTTGTTTTTAGTCAAATTACAGCACATCATCAGGAATGGGCAACTTCTCAATCATCACTGAATTCATCCTCATGGAATTATCCAGCATGAGTGAGCTGCAGGCCTTACACTCTGCACTGTTTCTGTTGATTTATCTGGCAGCCCTTCTGGGGAATCTTCTCACCTGTGCTGCAATTATCACTGATCCATCTTCACTGTCCTATGTATTTTTTCCTGAGTGACTTATCTCTTGTGGATATTGGGACCATCTCCGTCACGCTTCCTAAATTCATTGTGAATTCCTTGTGTGGCATTCAATCCCTGTCCCTCCTGGGATGTGCTGCCCAGATGTTCTTTTTTATCCTTTTTGCAGCCACAGAGTTTGCTTTGCTAGTGGCCATATCCTATGACCACTTTGTGGCCATCTGTCAGCCCCTCCACTATGGTATGATAATGACTCCATGTAAGGGGCCTTTAAATGGGTGCCACAGCGCATCGGGAGATTGAGGCCCGGAAGTAATTTCTGTGGATATTAGGACTGCCCTTGGGCGGGATCCTGGCCATATTGAGATAGCTTCGTAATGGGTGGCTCTCTTGCTGATTGGCTGTGTGTGTGACCTCACAGGCCCTATGTAAGCCCACTGCAGGCAGCAATCGCGCTCTCTTTAACCTCGCGCTCTTCACCCTGGCTCCCTAGCCTGGGTGGCCAAGCCAAGATGGGTAGCCAAAAGAGGTAAGGGTTTTGGTAGTGAACACGTGGGTCTTCTGACCAGGTGTTCACTCAGGAACCAACAAGTCAGGGCATTATGTGAGTAGGTATAATAAAGGCTTTTAAGATTACACGTGGCTGTTCTTGAGTGTGCTACTGGTTATTAAGCTATAGATTCAAGAGATTGTGACCAGAGACCTTTGAAGGCCTCAGAGGAGGCGAGCCAGGTAGAGTTCACACTGCAGAGGACAGTGGTCAAAGGTACTCTGGTGGGTCTAGGACAGACTAGTAATTGTAACTGCCAGGAGAGCACATTACAACTCCATAACGTTGCCTCTTGGCAGCAGCTGGCTCATGGCTCAGTGGGCTTCTTTATTCAGCTATACACACATGGAATTTGTTCTGGCTGCCCTTCTCGGGATCCAATGTGATCCACCAATTTTTCTGTGATGTTCCTCATGTCTTGAAAGTCTGTCTTAGCTTCTGATGTGTTTAACACTGAGTTTGAGTTAATTGTAGCAAGTTCATATCTGTTCTTATTCTATTTTTCCTTTTTAATCACATCCTATGCCTGTATCTTCTCCAGTGTGCTCAAGATTCCCTCTGTGGAAGGATGCTGCAAGGCCATTTCAACCTGTTTTCCTCAGTTGATAATCCGCATGTTATTTCTTTCTTCTTCAATAAAGGCGTCCCTAAGAGAGAGATACGACAAAAACTTTTAATTTTTGTCTATTTTGCAGGGGTATTTATAATTGATGGCTCAATATAAATATCCAGCTGAGTGTTGAGCTCCAGAGAGCGTCAATCAAGTCCCGGGAAATTGAGTTGTCCACCTCACTGATAGAGAGTGGGGGGTTTATGTTACCTCATGAACAATAAATCAGGAAGACTGAAATAGAGGCAAGAGCAATCAAACTTTTGGAGTAGGTCTCTAGGGAGATGAAATAATCAGTGGAGACAGCATCTTGATAAGACATTCCAATAGCTTGGGATGAGAGAGACATTATGCTATTCTAAGCCCAAGTTTTTATCAGGTCCACTGATAAGGAAGCTGGGGAGGTTTTTCAGAACAGAGAAGCAGGAGAACTGAAGTGGGGCTGAGTCAGGATAATTAGGGAAACTGGGTTAGAACAAAAATAAATAAACCAGATTAAGGCTATAAACATAGAAGGATTTATGGCAAGAACCAGTTTCTCCCCAATAACCCCAGAATTATTAGCATCAAATAGCATTCCTCATTCAGAGAGACACACAAGCCTCCCTGTTCGAATCTCTGCAGTTGGAGGGCATCTCAGCCAAAGACGGACAGTCTTTAGGTCTGTAGTCATTTGTGCATTTAACTCAGCCTCTGTTGAGTAGCAGTGCTCAAGAGAGTTTTGCTGCCCTAAGAGGGGCTCCAAGAGATGGAAAAATTGGGGTTTGGAGGAACTCCACTTTCCTCTTCTCTCTGGAACAAGAGCTGTTAGTAGTAGACAGATTTCTGAGTAAATTATGCAATTAGACCAAGACAGGCCACCCCAAACCATTAGAGTTCTGATATCAAAATGCTGAAATAATAATTAAGGAACTGGGGTAACAGGGGTGGAGAAACAGATCAGAGGCTGCCAGTTCTTGGACAGGTGTCTGATTTTTGGTTGTTTCTAAAGAATAATAACCCAGCAAATCATAGTCTAGTAAATTTTAAGCAAAGAGTAAAATAGTTTCCAATTCAGTCTGAACTTAATGAAATAATACATCAGTTTTTCCCAATTTTCTGACTAGCTGTAATCAGTTTCCTTCCTCCCCTGTTCACAGAAATTATCAGATCATACATAACAGACTAGTAAATTTCCTGAAACAGCAAAAGTTAGTTTTATACAGCAATAGTTAAACAGTTTTAGCAAATCCCCCTGTTTAAACAAGTCTTTAAAAATAGATCAATTAATTTAAAGGTGGGTCTATCTCAGAACCTTTTACAAAGCCAAGCCTCTCTGGGGAAGGTGAGTGTGGAGAAATTTAATTTGGCCCTTCCCTACTCTATTTCCAAGAGGCAGGGGGGAGGGGAAGGCAACTAGCATTCACCCCAGGCTAATGAAGTCCTTAGCAGAGAATAGTGGATCAGGTGAAAGACAAAAGATCCTAGCCCACCCATCCTTTAGTGGGTTGGAGAATTGGAGCATTTAGAAAAGTCAGACCCTAATTGGAGATATGTGACTCCTGAAAAGAAAGTTGGGGGTTGGGAATTTAGGTGTTAATTAAGCCATTCTCTAAGAGGCAGCTTGAAGAAGAATCTATTCATATTCTATAGTCCCTAGGCTTCATGGACTAAAATGCCAGAGAAGTTGAGGCAAAAAAGAGATCAGTTTAAGGAAACTGAGGCAGTAAAAGAGAACGGTAGCACATCAAAACAGAGAAAGATTCTAGAGAGGCACCAAATTAAAAATAATTAAGGAGTTTTAAAAATAGTTTCAGTCTCTCCCTTTTAACTCCTCTCCTGCCTGCAGTCAGGGAATGAGGGGAAAAAAAGAGAAAAAAAAGACAAAAAAAACTATCCTCACTCTCTTACCAATTAATTTTAATTTGCCTTGATTCAGAATTTTGTTCCCCAGCCAACATTACAAAGGTCTCCCCTCCAAAGCTACAATGTGACCAAAGCTGTGCTTCAGAAGTGAAACCCCTAATTGTTGGCAGGGGGCATAGAATGCCAATCGAGAAAAATAAGAGCTAAGTTCCCTAGGAACTAAGTTCTCTCCTGAGAGAAGTCAGGAATTCCCACCTGCAAGGTTAGGTAGGAGAGACAGAGAAAGGTGGAGCTTTTATCTAGGGAAATAGAGACTTTTATCTGTCCACAAGCAGGCAAGTACACCCAGAGGCTAAGGAAAAAATGGGCAGTTTTTAAATCCTCTGTCCAAATAAGGGAAACTGAGTCCTGTTTTAAAATGTATGGGACAAATATGCTTCGGAGCTATGGGAGGGGCGTACAGAGTTGCGGCAAAGTACCTTTTTAAAAGTTAATAGGAAACTTTTCTAGAAATCTTGAAAAGATTGAGTCCCCAATCTCCCCACTGTATCCCAAGAAGGGGACAGGATGGGAACATTTAAATGGCAGGTTGCCAAGCCATATGGGAGAGGTTCCAAAAGAAAGAGGATGGGGGAAGGGAGAGATGTTTATCTTACCCAGTGCTTCTCTGTGGTGATGACGAGGGCTCAAGTGGTCAGGTAGAGACACATATCCAAGTTCACCCTGATCCAGAGACCTTTCTCCTTGTGGCTACAGTTGAGTGCGAGAGGGGCTCTAACACAGAATTCTCTCCCAGAACAGATCAAGGAGACTGCTGGCCTGGGACCCCCGAGAAGGATGGGGTCCTGTCTCAGTGTTCTGGCCTGAGGGCCGGCTTTCTGGTGAAAGAAAAAGGATTAGAAATGCCTTGAGATGGAAAAGAAGGTGTAAAGGGCTAGAACTGAGCAAAGCACTTGGATAATGAAGCAGGTGAGGCTAATTGCCAATTGGACAGTTCCCTATTAACTTGTTTGAAGGTTGACCCTCCCCAGCTGTTTTGTGCTGATTTGTTTGATGGGACAAAGAAGGGGGAGTGACGTGTGTGGGAGGAGGAGGAAGAGGAATTGAGATGCAAAAGCTGACTCAAGTCTCTCTGGGCCTTTGAGGGAGGAAGGTGTGTGTGAGGTTGCTAGGCCTAACCTGTGACCTTGACAGTAAAAGATCAAGAATAAAGATGTTTAGTGATCCTGACTCCAGCTGATTTCTGGGAAGACAGAGTTCCAGCAAGAAGGTCTTTTGTCTCTGGAAGCAGCCTTCTCCAAACCCAGCATCTGCTAAGGAAGGATTTTAGAGTCAGATGTGTCTAGATTGTGGACAGGTAAAAGGGTTTAGTTTTCTAACTTCTTGCAGCTTCTCTCTTATCTCTAAAGACAGAGAGTGAGATAAAAAGAAACCTTTTGTCAATTCTCAGAAATTTGTAAGGAATTGTGACTGAGTGAGGTAGAGCTCTAATAAATCTAATAAGTCTAATAAGCCTGAAGTGGCTTGGATGTTCACTGCAAGACAGGGAAAGAAAAAAAGTCTTTTACCTTATCCAGAGTTCTGGATTCTCTGGTAGGAACACAGATTTCTCAGAAGAATATTGTGGGAGCAGCTGAGAACCCAAATTTGTTCTGAGAGACCTGAAAAGGTTAAGATTGATTTTCAGGGTAACCATTTTTGGGGTCCCCAGGCAGGCCATCACATGATGAGAGTTAGGGAAGGGGAGCCCCCTTTTTGGGTTGCTGCAAAGATAGTTGCATGATGGTGCAGAGTCCCATATAAATGAATTTACAGGCCCAAAAACCTAGATTGATTTTAAAAAAGGTTTATTATAGGGATTTGGAAGTAAAGTTTAGTTAGTAAAGTTGAGGGTAGAGATAAAAGGGCACTGGATTAGGTCCGGTGGGCAGAAACCCTTGGCATGACCAACATAAGGATGCTTAGGACTTCTGCAAATGTAGACTCCAAAAGTAGCCCCTTTTATAAGCTCTTGGTGATCTTGAACATGGGTGGAGTTCCAGGCTCCTGGTGGGCTTTCAGCCAGGGTCAGCAATGAATAGAATTCAATGGGTTTAAACTGTGGGGATTGGGAAAACCCAAGTTAGCTCAGATCTGGTGGGGGATGGGGAAAGCCCAGTGACCAGGATTTGTAAATCAAAGGTCAGCCATTGTTGGGGGGTTTCTTAAAGAGACCTCAACCCCCATCAGTACCTGTGGAGGCCCCCTTACCATTGTATTGCTTTATATTATAACACACTGTATCATATCATATAAAAACAAGTATCATTTTCCAGGGAGACTAAATGTATGATTAAGGCCTTCTTTGCAAGAATGAGTAAATTATAGGCTGGAGAAACAATGCTCTTGAGATCACTTGCCTAAAAATAAAGACAATTCTTTCTAGAATAGATTGGTGTCAGGAGTGGAATTAACCAAGAAAAAAGATAGATGATCAGAAACCATATTATTAAAACCTTTAGGTTTTTGATACTTATAAGCATATCTGAGGGAAATATTTATAATTATTTATCATATCTCTAATCCAAAATCTCTCTTTCCTGAAATATGGATCTCCAAATAAGTTTTTTTTTTTTAAATGACGAACCATTAAGAAAATAAAGAAGTATCTTCAGTGTCCCAAAGTAGCTTCTGAAAGGCACAATGAGGCAAAAATGGGAAGTGTTCTCAGAAGGCCAATCATAAAACTTTTATGGAATATTTCCTTTGTGTAGGGTTGGGATGGAGAAATCTAGGAACCTGGACATGTTTTACTATTGACTGATTAAGAGATCTCCAGGAATTATAGACTTGACTAAGTTTGATTTTCAAAGGACCAGATTTTTACCTAGGTAAGGGATTTTAGAGAAGGAGTAATTTTTACAAACATACAAAATGTTTTTCAGATCAAAATTCTTGAGTGTAGAAAGATTTTTGGGGCTTCCAAGGTGCTGTGATCTACCTATTCTTGAAACTATAAACTCAGAAGTGGTTTATATGCAATAAAGTTGCCAAAAAATGTGTTTTTTGTCCCTGCATGGAGAGCTAGCACAGAAAGTCCCCCTGTAGTCTTTTTTCACTGTCAGATCCCCTTACGATCTCTGTTTCTGGTAGTTTCCCCAATTTTTAGTTCCCACCATCAAGTCCTACCACTGGTATTTTATCCATGTGATCTCTGGGTCAGCCTCCACCTTAATACCACAGGTGTCTTTTTCCAACAAAGTTGTTTTATCCTGGAAGACTGTCTCACTCTGACCTGCTGTTGACTCTGCCACTCTAGAGTTTGATTGAAGGCATTATTTTTAAATTGTTTGTATGGAAATGTTGGGAGGGCTCAGTTGAGTGCTTTTACTATCCCACTATCTTGGCTCTGCCTTCTAAGTATCTGGGGATTCTTTTTAAGGAATAAAAATTTCCTTCAAATTGTTTTGTTCAGGGTTTGATTTGACTTAATTCATAGGGAGAAGTGGTAAAAGTCAACGAGTTGTAAAAGGATTGACCTATGTCATTAATTTGTTATCTCCTTTGTATTTATTGTGTATATTACATATTTGCATATTTGCATAAAAATGTAGGAAGAACTCTATAAACACATAATATATTTATTTTGTATAGATAAAATATGTGGACTTTTTTGGGGGCAAATAATTAGTATCATTTAATTCATATCTGTATTGTGAATATTTATTTGTATGCATATAATATACATCTATACACACAAACATATAAAGAAATGATAGTAGGTAGGATTTTGGTTCAAAATATATGTATAGGGATAGCTAGGTGGTACAGTGGATAGAGCACTAGCCCTGAAATCAGGTCGACCTGAGTTCAAATCTAGCCTCAGAGATTCCTAGTTGTGTGACTCTGGGCAAGTCACTTAGTCCCAATTGCCTCAGCAAAAAAACAAAAAACAAAAAATCAAACAAAGTGTTTGTGTTTACTTTTTTTTGGCCATTTGAAAGGGATCCTTTTGTCAAGCTTATTAAATAGGGAACAACATAGTCAGATCTGTGCTTTGGAAGACCAATATCATTGTTCAGTGAAGGATTAGACTGGAAAAGGTAGGAACAAAGAAGGGATAAGAACTGAAAGTCTATTTCAATAGGATCTTTTAAATTAGAAACATAACTGTTCAAATGTAGCACATATTCTATTAAATTTTAGATGGAATATAAAAAAGCACATTCAAAGTTTATACATGTAATGCATATGCCTATATATGTATATATGTGTAAATATACAGAAACACATATATGCTGTATATTACACATATATCTATACATACAGGTGTCTACATAGACATAAATAATGCATGTATAGGTTATAGATTTGACTATGTTCATATACCCAATATTTTCTAATGAAAGTAAGTTTTCTTTGAAGTACACTTAAAAAGAAATCAACCTAAGTAGACTTCAATTTTGGACCAGATTGAATGGAAGATTTTCATGGACTAGAATAATCCTAATGGATCATATAACATTAAAGGGTGAAGTTTCTCCATGTCATTAATAAAAGGACTTCTACCTCAACTAATTGTACTCAAGGGAAAGGCCAGAGAATCTGTGGTTAAGAAGGATGAAAGAATAACTTTGGCTCCACTGGGGACTTCAGAAAGTATTTCTCTAAAGGATATTG
Source organism: Sminthopsis crassicaudata (assembly GCF_048593235.1). Classification (NCBI taxonomy): domain Eukaryota; kingdom Metazoa; phylum Chordata; class Mammalia; order Dasyuromorphia; family Dasyuridae; genus Sminthopsis; species Sminthopsis crassicaudata. The sequence goes on from NC_133622.1 coordinate 246,252,230, forward strand.
GACAATATCTTTCTGCTCATATAAGGTTTATCAAATATTTCAGCAAATCTGGTACAGCCTGTCATAGTACAGTTTCAGTTTCCTTTACTCATATGTTGATCAGATATGTCAGTAAATCTTACATAGGACAGTTTCAAATCCCTTTGTCTTCTGAAGTTCCAGATGGGAACAAAACCAATTCAGTGAAGATGGAGTTAACTTTTGGATACTGCAGAGGACCTGTCATTTGATAAAAAAAAAGCAATAAATATGAACTTTGGCAAAGAGAAATGCCACAACTCTTCACTCAGGTATTGTTCTGCTTGGTATTTCATTTCTGAAAGGTCAATTTTTTAAATTAATTAAGTGGGTCTTAGAAATCTTAGGCTTAACTATACCTATAGAATTACTCAGTAGATAGTCATTATGCTATGACAAACAATTTAAAAAAAACATACAATTTAAATCCTTATTCTAATGGTTCTCAAAGTGTGGTCCAAAGAATCCTGGAGTAATTGAAAGCCTTTCAGAGGCTCTACAACTTCAAAATTTATTTTTATTTTTAATATGTTAAATACCCATAAATATAACAGACAAAAAGACATGTCTTTGGACAATTATCAATTAATTTTAATAGTATAAAATGATATTGAGAACAAAAGTTTGAGAACTATTGCATAATAACTGTGTAAATATCTTTTAACTGCTTTGCACTTTAATTTCTAATCCATAACATGAGTATAATAGTTGGACGGTCTCACCGAGTTTGAGCTGAGAATATGCTTTTAGAAATTTTTGTAAAAGAATACTAGTTAATTATTAGTTCTTATTTATTATATTATATATCCTATATATAATATATATTATCTATTATGTATCCCACATAAACAGATACTACCTATAATGCAGGTTAGGATAAACTGTACAAATTTTTATTCAAGTGGTATAAGATAAGAATACAACAAATGAGTTCCTTTAGATAAAGTATTTTGAAAAATCTAACTTCTTATGAACATATCTTGTGAAAATACACAATAACTATTCTATTATCATTATTAGTATCATTGAAATTTAATCGGAGGCATGAAATTAGCTAGAGAAATTACTCTTCTATAAAGCGTTGGATTCAAATTCAGACTGTGAAAGAAAATAATTTTTATGTCTCTATCCAAATCTCTTTACTTACCAAAACTTGAGGCAATTAAAACTATTATAGCTTGATATCATTGAAGTTGCAGGAGGGATATTCTTTCCTGGTATAACTTCCTTCTTTGATAAAAACAAAGATCTCATTAAATATTATTATTAGAGAATCCATATTACATATCAAGTATCTTTCTTTTTTTCTTTCTTTCTTTCTTTCTTTCTTTCTTTCTTTCTTTCTTTCTTTCTTTCTTTCTTCCTTCCTTCCTTCCTTCCTTCCTTCCTTCCTTCCTTCCTTCCTTCCTTCCTTCCTTCCTTCCTTCCTTCCTTCCTTCCTTCCTTCCTTCCTTCCTTCCTTCCTTCCTTCCTTCCTTCCTTCCTTCCTTCCTTCCTTCCTTCCTTCCTTCCTTCCTTCCTTCCTTCCTTCCTTCCTTCCTTCCTTCCTTCCTTCCTTCCTTCCTTCCTTCCTTCCTTCCTTCCTTCCTTCCTTTCTTTCTTTCTTTCTTTCTTTCTTTCTTTCTTTCTTTATTTTTATTCATTTTTCCAAATTATCCCCTCCCTCCCTCCACTCCCTCCCCCCGATGACAGGCAATCCCATACATTTTACATGTGTTACAATATAACCTAGATACAATATATGTGTGTAAATACCATTTTCTTGTTGCACATTAATTATTAGCTTCCGAAGGTATAAGTAACCTGGGTAGATAGACAATAGTGCTAACAATTTACATTCACTTCCCAGTGCTCCTTCTCTGGGTGTAGTTATTTCTGTCCATCATTGATCAACTGGAAGTGAGTTGGATCTTCTTTATGTTGAAGATTTCCACTTCCATCAGAATACATCCTCATACAGTATTGTTGTTGAAGTGTATAGTGATCTTCTGGTTCTGCTCATTTCACTCAGCAACAGTTTATGTAAGTCTCTCCAAGCCTCTATGTATTCCTCCTGCTGGTCATTTCTTACTGAGCAATAATATTCCATAACCTTCATATACCACAATTTACCCAACCATTCTACAATTGATGGACATCCATTCAACTTCCAGTTTCTAGCTACAACAAAAAGAGCTGCCACAAACATTTTGGCACATACAGGTCCCTTTCCGCTCTTTAGTATTTCTTTGGGATATAATCCTAATAACAGCAATGCTGGGTCAAAGGGTATGCACAGTTTGATAACTTTTTGGGCATAGTTCCAAATTGCTCTCCAGAATGGTTGGATTCTTTCACAACTCCACCAACAATGTATCAGTGTCCCAGTTTTCCCACATCCCCTCCAACATTCATCATTATTTGTTCCTGTCATCTTAGCCAATCTGACAGGTGTGTAGTGGTATCTCAGAGTTGTCTTAATTTGCATTTCTCTGATCAGTAGTGATTTGGAACACTCTTTCATATGAGTGGAAATAGTTTTAATTTCATCATCTGAGAATTGTCTGTTCATATCCTTTGACCATTTATCAATTGGAGAATGGTTTGGTTTCCTATAAATCAGGGTCAGTTCTCTATATATTTTGGAAATGAGACCTTTGTCAGAACCTTTACTTTTAAAAATATTTTCCCAATTTGTTACTTCCCTTCTAATCTTGTTTGCATTAGTATTGTTTGTAGAGAAACTTTTTAGTTTGATGTAATCAAAATCTTTTTGTGATCAATAATGATCTCTAGTTCTCCTCTGGTCATAAATTCCTTTCTCCTCCACAGGTCTGAGAGGTAGACTATTCTCTGTTCCTCTAATCTATTTATGATCTCATTCTTTATGCCTAAATCATGGACCCATTTTGATCTTATCTTGGTATATGGTGTTAAGTGTGGATCCATATCTAATTTCTGCCATACTAATTTCCAGTTTTCCCAACAGTTTTTTCCGAATAATGAATTTTTGTCCCTAATGTTGGTATCTTTGGGTTTGTCAAAGATTAGATTGCTATAGATGTACCCTTTTTTGTCCTTTGTATCTAATCTGTTCCACTGATCTACCTTTCTATTTCTTAGCCAGTACCAAATCGTTTTGGTGACTGCTGCTATATAATATAGCTTTAGATCAGGTACACTTAGACCACCTTCCTCTGACTTTTTTTTTCATTAGTTCCCTTGCAATTCTCGACCTTTTATTCTTCCATATGAATTTTGTTGTTATTTTTTCTAGGTCATTAAAATAGTTTCTTGGGAGTCTGATTAGTATAGCACTAAATAAATAGATTAGTTTGGGGAGTATTGTCATCTTTATTATGTTCGCTCGGCCTATCCAAGAGCACTGAATGTCTTTCCAATTATTTAAATCTGACTATTTTTGTGGCAAGTGTTTTGTAATTTTTCTCATGTAATTCCTGACTATTCTTTGGTAGATGGATTCCCAAATACTTTATACTCTCAACATTTGTTTGGAATGGAATTTCTCTTTGTATCTCTTGCTGTTGCATTTTGTTGGTGATATATAAGAATGCTGAGGATTTATGTGGATTTATTTTGTATCCTGCCACTTTGCTAAAATTCTGAATTATTTCTAATAGCTTTTTAGCAGAGTCTTTGGGGTTCTCTAAGTATACCATCATGTCATCTGCAAAGAGTGATAGTTTGATTTCCTCATTTCCTACTATAATTCCTTGAATCTCTTTCTTGGCTCTTATTGCCGAGGCTAGCATTTCTAGTACTATATTGAATAGTAATGGTGATAGTGGGCAACCTTGTTTCACTCCTGATCTTATTGGGAAAGGTTGCAGTTTATTTCTATTGCATATTATGCTTACTGATGGTCTTAAATATATGCTCTGATTATTCTAAGGAATAATCCATTTATTCCTATACTCTCAAGAGTTTTTAGTAGGAATGGATGTTGGGTTTTGTCAAATGCTTTTTCTGCATCTATTGAGATGATCATATGGTTTTTATTAATTTGATTATTAATATGGTCAATTATACTAATAGTTTTCCTAATATTAAACCAGCCCTGCATTCCTGGTATGAATCCTACTTGATCATAGTGTATTATCCTGGGGATGATTTTCTGAAGTCTTTTTGCTAATATCTTATTTAAGATTTTAGCATCAATATTCATTAAGGAAATTGGTCTATAATTTTCTTTCTCAGTTTTCAATCGACCAGGTTTAGGTATCAGTACCATGTCTGGGTCATAAAAGGAGTTTGGTAGGACTCCTTCATCCCCTATTTTTTCAAATAGTTTATATAGCATTGGTGCTAATTGTTCTTTAATTGTTTGGTAGAATTCACATGTAAATCCATCTGGTCCTGGGGATTTTTTCCTCGGGAGTTGATTAATAGCTTGTTCTATTTCTAGATGGGACTATTTAAGCAATTTATTTCCTCCTCTGTTAATCTCGGAAGCCTATATTTTTGGAGGAAGTCATCCATTTCACTTAAGTTATCAAATTTATTGGCATAAAGTTGGGCAAAGTAACTCCTTATTATTTCTCTAATTTCCTCTTCATTGGTGGAAAGATCCCCCTTTGCATTTGTAAGACTAACAATTTGATTTTCCTCTTTCTTTTTTTCTGATCAGATTTACCAAAGGTTTATCTATTTTATGGGCTTTTTCATAAAACCAACTCTTGGTTTTATTTATTAATTCAATAGTTTTTTTTACTTTCAATATTATTGATTTCTCCTTTTAATTTTTGTATTTCAAGTTTAATTTTTGGTTGGGGGTTTTTAATTTGGTCTTTTTCTAGCCTTTTAAGTTGCAAGCCCAATTCGTTAATCTTCTCTTTCTCTATTTTCTTCAAATAAGCCTCTAAAGATATCAAATTTCCCCTTATTACTGCTTTAGCTGCATCCCATAGATTTTGGTATGATGTCTCATCATTGTCATTATCTTGGGTGAAATTATTAATTGTTTCTATAATTTGCTGTTTCACCCAGTCATTCTTTAAGATGAGATTATTCAGTTTCCAATTACTTTTTGGTCTATTTACCCCTAACTATTTACTGAATGTAGTTTTTATTGCATTGTGATCTGAGAAGAAGGCATTTATTATTTCTGCCTTCCTACATTTAATTTTGAGATCTTTATGTCCTAATATATGGTCAATTGTTGTATAGGAGCCATGAACTGCTGAGAAGAAAGTATATTCCTTTCTATTGCCATTCAGTTTTCTCCAAAGGTCTATCATACCTAGTTTTTCTAATGTTCTATTTACTTTTTAAATTTCTTTCTTGTTTGTTTTGTGGTTTGATTTGTCTACATCTGAGAGTGCAAGGTTGAGATCTCCCACTATTATAGTTTTACTGTCTATTTCTTCTTGCAACTCTCTTAACTTTTCCTTTAGAAAGTTAGATGCTATACCACTTGGTGCATATATGTTTAGTATCGATATGACTTCATTATTTATGCTACCTTTCAGCAGGATATAGTTTCCTTCCTTATCTCTTTTAATTAGATCAACTTCTGCTTTTGCTTGATCTGAGATAAGGATAGCTACCCCTGCTTTTTTGGCTTTACCTGAAGCATAATAGATTCTGCTCCAACCTTTTACCTTTACTCTATATGTATCTCCATGCTTTAAGTGTGTTTCCTGTAAACAACATATTGTAGGGTTCTGATTTTTGATCCAGTCTGCTATCTGTCTCCGTTTGATGGGAGCGTTCATCCCATTCACATTTACAGTTAAAATTACTAATTCTGTATTTCCTGCCATCATATTATCCCCAGATTATGCCTTTTCCCTTGACCCCCCTGAAGCCCTTCCCCAACACTTAATTTATAGACCCCCCCTTGTGATGCACAGCCCTCCCCTTTTTTTTAGTATCCCCCCTCCCTCCCTTCCCTTATTCTCCTTTTCCTTTTCTCTTTTCCTCTCCCCCCTTTTAATGAGGTGAGAGAGAATTCTCTGAAAAACAAATATGACAATTATTTACTCTTTGAGCCTCTTCTGATGAGAGTAAGATTTACACAATGATTCTCCCCCTCTCTAAATTCCCTCAGATATGGTGTATTTTCTATGCCTCTTCCTGGGATGTAGTTTCCCTCTTTTTATCACTCCCTCCCCTTTTTCTGATACTACCCCCTTCCCTTTACTACACCCCCTCCTTTTTTCTTTTATCTCGGTAAAATCAAATTATCCATGCTTACTATTCTATATACCCACAACAGAGATATAGTTCTCAAGGGTTCTGTGTACCTTTTTCTGTTTCTCTTCAGTCTTGTGGATGTAGATCAATTTTTTTGTTTAAGTCTGGTTTTTTTCTTAGAAACATGTGGAATTCCTCTATTTCATTGAATGACCATCTTCTTCCATGGAAAAAGATGCTAAACTTAGCTGGGTAGTTTATTCTTGGTTGCAATCCTTGATCTTTTGCCTTTTCGGAATATCAGGTTCCAGGCCCTTCTATCTTTTAATGTGGAGGCAGCCAGATCTTGTGTGACCCTTATTGTGGGACCTTGGTATTTAAATTGTTTTTTTCTAGCTGCTTGCAGGATTTTCTCCTTTGTGTGGTAATTCTGCAGCTTAGCCACAATATTCCATGGTGTTCTTTTTTTAGGGTCTGTTTCAGAAGGAGTTCGATGAATTCTTTCCACATCTACTTTCCCTTCTGTTTCTATTATCTCTGGACAGTTTTCTTTGATGATTTCCTGTAAAATAGAATCTAGGCTCTTTTTTTGGTCATAGTTTTTGGGAAGTCTAAGGATCAGCAGATTATCTCTCCTAGATCTATTTTCCAGGTCTATAGATTTTCCCAGTAAGTATTTGACATTATTCTCCAGCTTTTTATTTTTTTTTTTTTTTGTTTTGTTTGACTGATTCTTGGGTTCTCAATGAATCATTCATTTCTATTTGTTCCATCCTGAATTTTAAGGAGTTATTTTCTTCATTCACAGTTTTTAGTTCTTTTTGTAAATGCCCAATTTCATTTTTAAATGAGTTATTTTGCTCTATTGAATTTTTTCCATTTCCCTAATTTTTTTTGAGAATTATTTTCTTTTTCCAATTCAGAAATCCTATTTTCTTGAGACTTTTTTATCTTCTCCAATTCAGAAATCCTATTTTCTTGAGACTTTTTTTATCTTCTCCAATTCAGAAATCCTACTTTCCTGTGATTTTTTTACCTTTTCTAATTCACTAATTTTGTTTTCCTGCATCTCCTGTGAATTCTTTATTTTTTCCAACTCCAATTTTATTCTCTATCATAGCTTCTCTTTCCTTTCCCCATTTTTCTTCAAACTGTCTTAACTTTTTAATAGTCTCTTCAAGGAGAGAGTTATGTGATGGGGGGCAGGAATCATTCCCCTTTAGGTTGTTATCTGCTGACTCTCTGCTGTTAACTTCCTTGCGGTTGGATACCCGCTCTTTCTCTGTGTAGAAGGAATCTATTGTTTTTCTTGCCTTTTTGCTCATGCTTAAAAAATCTTTTGGGGTCTGTCCCTGGGGTAGGAAATTATTTATTTATTTCTTTACCACTTCCTCCCAGACCTGATGGATGCAGCGGCCCCTGTGCCTGAGCTAAGAGAGAGCTCTGGGAGAGAGTTCCCCACCCCCTCCCTGGAAGTGCCTCAGAGGTGATCAGCACTGCTGTGCTTTGAGGGCACTGTGTTCTAGCGGCTTCCCTGAGGTTTGAGACTGAACAGTAAAGGCAACTCAAAGCCTAGCCTATGCGTCCTGGTAGGGTGTGGATGTCAGCAGCAGGTGATGTGAAAAGTCCCTGTGCTCAAACTGGAAGTGTCTGCCAAAAACCGCGGTCCCTAGTTCAAAGGTTCTGCTTCTCTGGGACTTCCGGGTCTGAGTACCACCTCCTCCAGAGGAGCCAGGCACTATAAGTTACCGCCCCGCCCACCTTTCAATCTCTTAACTACTCACAGGTGAAAGCTAGCATAGCCTATGTCGGCCACACCCCCAGTGCCGAGATCTGCTGAGTCACCCCCGTGATCCGAGAAGGTTTTAAATTTTAAAGTGGCTTAGATTTCTCTTCTGAACTGCTGTTTTATAAGCAGAGAAGAGCTAACTGCCTGTGCCAGATTCTTCTATCTCAGTGGCTTCTCTGATCCCAGAGCCCTCCCCAGCGTGATCGGGCGCAGTGTGCCACTACCCCACCATCTGCACTGGCCTCTCTTCTTCCTCCCCTGGTAGCTGACCTTTCCTGTTGAAACTCCAGATTCTCTTCAGCTGGTAAGTCGTGCTTCCAGTCCTTGTGGATTCTATCAGTCCAGCTCTATTTCTGAGGCTGATTATATCTAGTTGGTTGTGAGGGAAGAAAGGAGCTTACACAGTGTCGTGTATCTTCTCTGCCATCTTGGCTCTGCCCTCTATCTATCTTTCTATGGAACAGGATAACGATTTCAAATATAAGAAAAACAGATAATCAAATACTCTCTTTTTTAATGCCTTGGACTTTTGAATCTTTGATTCCAACTGTTACCAAAAATCACATGCTCCAAAATAGGGGAAAATAAATAAAATAATCCAAGTTGTTAAGGTAAGATAGGAAAAAGTGTATTCTAGCAGTGATGTGGTTATTAGTGTTACTTAGAAGAATTAATACACTAAAATTGATTATTTAAATTATTAAAGTCAGGGTGATGAATGTAGATTTCAGATAGCAATACAGTAAATCTTCAACAGCAAACAAAAATCTTCACAGCAAATCTTTAGAGATTACTAGTGGGGCAAAGAGGAAAATGGAATATACTATCAAAACCCTTTTTAATCAGTGATGATTTTTTTTACTACAATTACAAATAAAGACAAGAATACACGAGAATATAGTTTCTTAATGTTAAGAAAGATTTTTGTTTGCTTTTCCTGGAGACATTGTTCCCTAGCCTAATTATTCTCAAGATAAAAATTAAAGGACTTAAAACAACTAATGAGGGCTATACCTTTGAGTAGTCAAAAAGAAAGAATGCGCATTTGCTTTCTGAAGATCTGAGATCACAAATTGGCTTTATAAAACATTATCTCTACCAAATCAAAATAGTTCTGTATCTTACTATGCTGCCATTTAATTAAGGGAGTTGGGCCCAAGATTTCTAAAATCCCATGCAGCTGAATCTATAACCCTGTGATTCACTTTAAAAGTTCTATCCAAATGACTTCCTTGAGGATTTCAGCAATTCTTCAGTTATATCTTTTTTTAAAATTTAATTTAATTTAATTTAATTTTTATTTTATTATATAATTATAACTTTATTTTGACAGTACATATGCATGGGTAATTTTTTTTACAACATTATCCCTTGCACTTACTTCTGTTCAGATTTTTTCCCTTCCTCCCCCAACCCCCTCCCCCAGATGGCAGGCAGTCTTATACATGTTAAATATATTACAATATATTCTAGATACAATATATGTGTGTAGAACCGAATTTCTTGTTGCACAGGAAGAATTGGTTTCAGAAGGTAAAAATAACAGTTTACACTTGTTTCCCAGTGTTCCTTTTCTGGATGTAGCTGATTCTGACCATCATTGATCAATTGGAATTGGATTAGCTCTTCTCTATGTTGAAGATATCCACTTCCATCAGAATACATCTTCATACAGTATCATTGTTGAAGTGTATAATGATCTTCTGGTTCTGCTCGTTTCACTTAGCATCAGTTGATGTAAGTCTCTCCAAGCCTCTCTGTATTTCTCCTGTTGGTTATTTCTTACAGAACAATAATATTCCATAACATTCATATACCATAATTTACCCAACCATTCTCCAATTGATGGACATCCATTCATTTTCCAGTTTCTAGCCACTACAAAAAGGGCTGCCACAAACATTTTGGCACATACAGGTTCCTTTCCCTTCTTTAGTATTTCCTTGGGATATAAGCTCAGTAGTAGTATGGCTGGGTCAAAGGGTATGCACATTTTGATAACTTTTTGGGCATAATTCCAGATTGCTCTCCAGAATGGTTGGATTCTTTCACAACTCCACCAACAATGTATCAGTGTCCCAGTTTTCCCACATCCCCTCCAACATTCATCATTATTTGTTCCTGTCATCTTAGCCAATCTGACAGGTGTGTAATGATATCTCAGAGTTGTCTTAATTTGCATTTCTCTGATCAATAGTGATTTGGAACACTCTTTCATATGAGGGGAAATAGTTTTAATTTCATCATCTGAAAATTGTCTGTTCATATCCTTTGACCATTTATCAGTTGGAGAATGGCTTGATTTCTTATAAATTAAAGTCAATTCTCCGTATATTTTGGAGAGGAGGCCTTTATCAGAACCTTTAACTGTAAAAATGTTTTCCCAATTTGTTACTTCCCTTCTAATCTTGTTTGCATTAGTTTTGTTTGTGCAGAAACTTTTTAATTTGGTGTAATCAAAATTTTCTATTTTGTAATCAATAATGGTCTCTAGTTCTCCCTTGGACACAAACTCCTTCCTCCTCAACAAATCTGAGAGGTAAACCATCCCATGTTCCTCCAATTTATTTATGATTTCATTCTTTATGCCTAAATCTTGGACCCATTTTGATCTTATCTTAGTATGTGGTGTTAAATGTGGGTCCATGCCTAGTTTCTGCCATACTAATTTCCAGTTTTCCCAGCAGTTTTTGTCAAAAAATGAATTCTTATCCCAAAATTTGGGATCTTTGGGTTTGTCAAACACTAGATTGCTATTTTTATTCACTATCTTGCCCTATGAACCTAACCTATGCCACTGATCAACTAGTCTATTTCTTAGCCAATACCAAATGGTTTTGGTGACTGTTGCTTTAAAATACAGTTCTAGATCAGGTATAGCTAGACCACCTTCACTTAATTTTTTTTTTCATTACTTCCCTTGAAATTCTCAAACTTTTGTTGTTCCATATGAATTCTGTTGTTATTTTTTCTAGGTTATTAAAATAGTTTCTTGGAAGTCTGATTGGTATAGCACTAAATAAATAGATTAGTTTGGGGAGTATTGTCATCTTAATTATATTCGCTCGGCCTATCCAAGAGCACTGGATGTCTTTCCAATTATTTAAATCTGACTTTATTTTTGTGGCAAGTGTTTTGTAATTTTGCTCATATAATTCCTGACTCTCCTTTGGTAGATATATTCCCAAATATTTTATACTATCGACCGTTATTTTGAATGGAATTTCTCTTTGTATCTCTTGCTGTTGGATTGTGTTGGCAATGTATAAAAATGTTGAGTATTTATGTGGATTTATTTTGTATCCTGCAACTTTGCTAAAATTCTGAATTATTTCTAATAGCTTTTTAGCAGAGTCTTTGGGGTTCTCTAAGTATACCATCATGTCATCTGCAAAAAGTGATAATTTGATTTCCTCATTTCCTACTCTAATTCCTTGAATCTCTTTCTTGGCTCTTATTGCCGAGGCCAGAGTTTCTAGTACTATATTGAAAAGTAATGGTCATAGTGGGCAACCTTGTTTCACTCCTAATCTTATAGGGAAAGGTTCTAGTTTATCGCCATTACATATGATGTTTACCTTCAGTTATATCTTAAGGAGCTTCTGCCCATTAAGTAGATATTTTAGGTAGGTTCCTCCTTCCTAAGAGGCTCAGACACTAGAGCTTTGACACCCTAGAGAATTGCCATACATATGTATATGCCATAGAGTCAAGGTGCCTGAAATCTCACTGAAAATTTAAGTTTTAGTCAGGACAATGTTTCTGGCAATATAAAATAATTGAAAAATTGTCTATCATCTATCTATCTATCTAATCATCTATGATCTCTGTATCTATATATACAGATATATTTTGTATCAGGTTGTACTAGTATCTTACAAAAAAGACTCAATCTCAGAATTAAAGTGCAGAGTATTTGTGTGTGTGTGTGTGTCTGTGTGTGTGTGTGTGTATCTGTGTGCACGCAAGCACACATAGGATGGGTCAGGAGTAAAGCTCCTGTTGAGTTAATCAATTGATGATGCATGTATTTTTAGTTGATGGATTGAATATGAATGCAGGAAGATGGTCATATTACTAGCTCTTTAAAATGTTCTGAATGCTTCTCTAAGATGGTGAGTAAGAATAAATTGAAGTTCATGACTTTTCTGGGTAATAAAATGTTTTTATTCTCTCCTTCTAGAATTTGATATCTCTTATTCATGTTGTCACAAGATGAATTTCAGGACCCTGGAAGGCATGAGCAATTGTACCATCATCATGGAATTCTTCCTTATGGAGTTTTCCAGCATCCGAGAGCTGCAGGTGTTGCACGCCATTCTTTTCTTGTTGATATACATTGCAACCATGATAGGGAATCTCCTCACTGTCACTGCCATTGTCACTGAGCCACAACTTCACTCTCCAATGTATTTTTTTCTGAGCAATCTTTCCCTGTTGGATCTTGGCTGCATCTCAGTCACTCTTCCCAAATTCATTGTGAGTTCCCTGACAGGCAATCAATCCATTTCTCTCCTGGGCTGTGCTGCTCAGGTTTTCTTCCTTATCTTCTTTGCTGCAACAGAAATTGCTTTGCTTGTGGTGATGTCCTATGACCGCTTTGTGGCCATTTGCCACCCCTTGCACTATGGGGTCATCATGACACCATTCCGTTGTCTTTGGGCAGCAACTGGTTCATGGGTCACTGGGTTCATCTATTCAGCTGCACACACAGGGAACATGTTCCGTCTGCCTTTCTCAGGATCCAATGTGATCCATCAGTTTTTTTGTGACATCCCTCATGTCTTGAAGGTCTCATCTTCTGAGGTTCGTAATACTGAGTATGTACTCCTTGCCTCCAGTTGCACTTTAATTTTATTCTGCTTTGGCTTTTTACTTATATCCTATACTTATATCTTCTCCACTGTATTTAAAATGCCCTCTGAGGAAGGGCGATACAAAGCTTTGTCTACCTGTTTACCTCAACTGATTATCTTCCTGTTATTCCTTCTTGCTGGTATGGTCACAGTCTTCAGTCCTTTGTCAGACACTTCCCCAGTCCAGAATCTTCTGATTGCAATGACTTACACAATATTGCCTCCATTTATGAATCCTATTATTTATAGTCTGAGGAACATGAAAATCAAGAATGCACTGGTCAGGATTATTAAAATGACCTTTTTCCCCAAGAATATGCCCATCTCTAAAACAATTAAAAAGTAAAAGCATTATGAATGAGATATTGCATGCCCAAGATAACAAAACAACTAGTCTAAAGATAAATTAATAGTTTAATTTTTTTCTATAAGTAAAAAGTATATACCAAAATATAATTAATAAAAACTACAGACTATTATTCTATTTAATAGCTACTGAGCCAGATTCTCTCAGTGATGGCTTAGCACTTCTCCTTGGCCTCTCTCTTCAGCCCAATCAGGGTTGGGTGAAGATGTTTCAGTGCCTCACAGTGTACTTTGAAGGGTTAAAACAGAGAGAAAATAGGAAACCGCCTGAGCACTAATCACTAAAACTCAGTAGTTTTACTGAACTGAACCTGTGCTAGTGAAAAGAGTGATCAAGAAATCTGGACTTTGTCAATGGTAGTAGCACTGTGAATTATTCTACTGGTGTAGGTTTGAGAAACACATGGGATAATGTTGAGTTGTATTCCACTGTCTTTGCCTTTGAGAGCAAGAGGGAGAAGAAAATGAGAAGTGATGAGCCCAGCTTAATATGATTTGCTATTTGGACAATATTTGCTTCTGTATTTCTTTGGCTCACCTGAGTCTTTTGCATCATATGCATTTTCTGTAATGGTGGAGGTAAAGGCTTCTCTCTACCCTATCTCTGGAGTTTCTCTTGAATGTCTGAGTGAGAGTTGTGGACATGAAGCAATCTGAAGCATTGTTTTGAATATTACTCTTTGGAAAAACTCTGGTGTGTGAGCATATTCCCAGGAAAGATATAGACCCTTTGAATTTCCCAAATAAATTGATTTGGTCTCTGTGAATCCATAATCTCTGGGGACATTGTGCCATGGGTTAAGGAATATTTTATTAAATACTTGTGTATGTGTAACGTTCTCTGGTTCACTTTTCTTGGGGTCTCTGGGAGCAGCTTTTGTTTCAGTTCAGTAATCACACAAGAACAGCCAGGTGTTAAATTCCAAAAGTCTTTATTGTCTGATGCTGGGCAGCTTTCTGGAGAGTCTTTCATTCTGGCCTTGGTCTTAGTGGGGGAAGTGCAGGAGGCCAGGTCAGCCACCAGAAGCCTGATTGAAGGTGAAATAAATTTCTCTCTCCTTCCTTCTGAGAGGTTAAGCTCCTGCCTCTAGTTCTCTTGTCTTCTCTAGCTCTCTAACTGAGGGCTTTCTGAGTCCCAGCTTATATGCTCTACCCTGAGTATAAACCAATCATTATATCTCATACTAAACTTAGAGCACTATTAATCATCATGCTAAACTAGATAACAAATTTCTCCTCAATTCCACTTAGTACCTTGTAAGCTTCCTTGTTTCAAGTTCAGAGTTCTGACTCATAACTTATATGCTGAGCACTTCCTTTAGAACCTTACTATCCTTTGATTAATTTCATTTTGGTAATTTAGTCACACAGGTAATATATTAGAAGAAGGAGGAGGAGCAAATTTTACTCCCATCTAACAAGAAGGCATACTATCATTTCATTGAAAAATCTTTCAACAAATTTGTATAAAACAACAACAACTAAACACACATACAGACACACATACACACAAGAGGTTATTCATGAGGCACTGGAGCAGGTATCTATTGACATAACAATGAAAAAATGATCCCAGAAATGGGTGATCCATATTATAGGGCAGGAACAGAAGGGACAAAATTCAATCAATCTATTGATCAATAACTATTAATTGTTATATGATTATTATAATTATATAACATATAATGTATTATATATAAAATATAATATATAATATTATAATTTTATATAAAATATATCATGTAACTATATAATAATTCTTGCCTACTTTATGGCAGAACTATACTAAGCACTGAATTCCTTACACAATCAACAACAACAAAAATGAAGCACTAATAATGTACCAAAAATTAGAAAAAGAGATGATTCACAAAACAGAAAAAAAATTGCATCTGGTTTTATTATCCCAAACCTCCTAAATCTACTAAATTCTCCTTATGTGTACTTTTAACTGGCATCTTTTTTTCCTAAATGAAAGGAAGAATCCTCTCCAAAATCCATCCACCATTTTCCCTTTACCTTTTCTTCCTTAGTGATTTTAGCCATAACCTGTTAGGATTACAAGGTGCTAACTCAGGTTGTGTAAACAATTCTCAAACTCAGAATTCACACCTTTAGTTCAAACCTTTAAAAGGAGTTTACACCTTTAGACTTCTGAAAAGGAGTTTACATATTTAAAGGCGGTTATACTTTTAAAAGGAGCAAGTTCATTGGTTGAAGTATTTCCCACAAGCTGCTGAGTTCTCACAAACCCATTTTCTGTGAGGATAAAAGAAGGCAACATTGAGTCTAAAGTCAGTTTAGACTGGGACATTGAGTTGGGATGGCAGTCTAGATTGGGGAAGGACAAAAGCTGGAGGAGATTCAGAGCCAGGATTCAGGAAGAAGAAGAAGAGGCTGGCTGGAGGCTCCAGAAGCCTCCCGAGAAACCTGCACACAGAGAAAAGGATTCACAGAGAAAAGAAACCTCCTCCCAGAGAAGGATTATAATAGAGAGACGACTTTACAATAACCATTATTGTACCTATCATCACTTTGAAGCTGACTCTCAATTTGCATAAACTCCTATCAAATAAGGCAATTCTTGACATTATTTTGCTTGATATTATGAAATAATAATTGTAGTTGGCCATAAAATAAATATGCTGTAATGTAAATAGAGTCAGAGATGGAGACACTTGGAATTAAAAAGGATTCTCCAGGAGAGGGAGTTGAGGTTATTTTTTAGGATCACTAGGATTTACCTATTCTGGACAGCCTTTTTTGGCAATGTTATCCACGTCATCAGATTATATTCTCCTCCCAACCCTTCTCTCCTCCTAATGCTCCCATTTCTGGGAATGTCACCACTATCTTTGGAGTCTCTACTTTAAAAACTTGACTCTCTTGGCCTTAGTCTCCATTATCTAATAAACTGGAAAATTATTGCTCTTTTTTTCTCTATCTCTATAGCAATATATATATATATACACACATATATATGTATATATACATATATATGTATATATATGTGTATATATAATATGTATGTACATGTGTATATATATATATTTTACTATATCATTTCCATGATATATGCAATATCCACTTCCTAAATCAAACTCACCTTGTACATCATCAACCCCATTATCATTATCATCATCATCATCATCATCATTATCATCATCAATAGAATTTTTTATAACACCTACTATAGGCCAGGCACTGTGCTAAGTACTAATATCATCCCATTTGATCCTCACAACGATCTTTTTTCTTCTTTTTAAAACTTAATTTAATTTTTTAATAGTACTTTATTTTTCCAAATACATGCAATGATAGTTTTCAATTCACCTTTGCAAAAGCTTGTGTTCCAAATTTTTCTCCTCTCCCTCTCTTCCCTCCCTTTCGTCTCTTGCTTTCCTACACAGGTTAAACATGTGCAGTTCTTATAGCAATTCTTCTAAATGTATTTCCACATTTGTCATTCTATGCAAGAAAAATAAGATACGAAGGGAGAAAACCCAAAGGAACAAACAAACAAAGAAAGAAACAATAATAAAGGTGAAAGTACTATGTTTTGATCTATATTCAGTTTCCATACTTCTCTTTCTGGAAACAGATGACACTGGAATTGTTTTGAATCACCTGAATGTTGAAAAGTAGCATATAGTTTCAAGAAGAAAAATGAGAGAGGAGAAGACTCTGGAATTGTGCCAGAGAGATATTAAACTATATATTATACCTCATTTATGTGCGGTTGCAATTTTTAAGGAATTATTTTCTTCAATTAGGTTTTGTATTTCCTGTTCTATTTGGCTAATTCTACTTTTTAAGAAGTTATTTTTTTTTCTCCACTTATTTTCTACAGTTTTTAGTTTCCTTTTCCAAACAGTTGACCCTTTTTCATGATTCTCCTGCATAATTCTCATTTCTTTCCCCAATTTTTCTTCTATTTTTCTTATTTGAGTTTTAAAATCTCTTTTGAGCTCTTCCAAGAGGACTTTTTGGGTTTGAGACCAATTCAAATTTCCTTTTTGGACTTCCCATGTCATCATTTTGAAAGGCTTGTCCTCTTCTAAGTTTGTATTTTGATCCTCCATGTCACCACAGAAGCTTTTTTATAGTCAAGTTTCCTTGCGTTTGTTTGTTTGCTTGTTTGTTTTGTTTTTGTTTTTGTTTTTCTCATTTATGAATGCTGCACTCTCCTCCTAGAGCACAGATGACACTATTGCATACTTAGGCTGAGAACCATATATGTAGTCACTGGCTTTCCACAGCAGGGCTTCAAGTGTCTCTGACTTGCTGAATGTGTTGGGGTAGCCCAGGCTATTTATACCTGTTGTGCAAGGTTTCTGGGCTGACGAGAGGCCTTCTGCACTAGAGCTAGAGGCCTCTTAGCTTACCTGCTCTGCCACCATCCAGTTGAACCAGGACTAAGGAACCTTAGTTATTGATAAGCAATATCAACCAGCACCTGGTTGCATTCCCTTTTTTCCCAAGTGAGACCGATATTTCCTGAAGTTCTTCTATGTTACCTTAATCTAAAAAAATTATTTCACTTCTCTCACTCTAGAATCCATTTAGAGGCTTGATTTAATGTTGCTTCTGTGAGAAATGGGCAAGAGCTCAGACAAATCCCTGGTTTCTCTCTGCCATCTTGGCTCCCATGTTTCTTTACTTTGAATCAACGAGTCTATTAGGAGACTCATTCAATGAAATCTGTTACATGACCTAGTGGCTAGCTACAGCCTACTTGTTAATATGCTCAGAATAGTAAGTATATTCTGAACTCTAGTTCAACCACAAGTAATCTTTATGCATTCAAATAAATTATTTCTCTTGCTAATTTCCTTCAACTTTAAAACGAGAGGCTTGAAGAGAATGAACAAAAAGTTCAACCCAGAACTCATACTGTCCAGTTCCCTGTTTTGTTTCCTACTCTCTAGGAATTACATAGTTCTAATTTCTTCTCTGTCCCTTATATTATTAGAATGATTTGATTTTTTTCTCCCCTTTTTACATATTTGATCACATGGATAGAAGACTTAGTTTCCTTCCTTTCTTTTCTTTCCTTCCTTTCCTTCCTTTCCTTTCCTTCCTTTCTTTTCCTTTCCTTCCTTCCCTTCCCTTTCCTTCCTTCCTTCCTTCCTTCCTTCCTTCCTTCCTTCCTTCCTTCCTTCCTTCCTTCCTTCCTTCCTTCCTTCCTTCCTTCCTTCCTTCCTTCCTTCCTTCCTTCCTTCCTTTCCTTCCTTTCCTTCCTTTCCTTCCTTTCCTTCCTTCATTTTCTTCCTTTTCTTCCTTTTCTTCCTTCCTTTCCTTCCTTCCTTTTCTTCCTTTTCTTCCTTCCTTTCCTTCCTTTTCTTCCTTCCCTCCATTTCTCTTTTACCTCCCTCCCTACTTACCTCTTTTCTTCCTTTCCTTCCCAAAACACTTTGGCTCTTCTTGATTGACCAATAAAAAATCTCAGATCATACCTACTGACTGGAAATAACAATTGTTGCTATTTTGGCCACAAATTCTGAGTGTCTTCCCCTCACAGATTGATTCCTTTACTTATTTACATGATTCATTTCTGAATAACTAGGTAAAAAGTCTATTCTTTACATCATTCCTTTCTTACCTAGTCTTCATCACTGAATGGGCAGTTGATTCATTCAAACAAACCTGGTAAAGACCTTAGCTTAAAAAATCCAAGCTCTCCCACTGGTCTTCCATTACATCCAGGGTTACCTATAGTTATCCTGATCTATACCTGGCCACTGAATCCAGAGGGTTCTAAAGAAGAAAATGAGGCTGGTGACTTTGCATAGATCCCCCTCCCTTACATTGTATTCACTTGCATGTCATGGCATCACATCCCCTCTGACTTGGTCAAAATTAAGAATAAAGATAATAACTAACCTTTGACTTCATATTTGTAGAATATTTCTCTCTCCCCAATACCAAGAGTCAGAAGTGTAATTATTATTAATCTTATTTTACATAATAGAAAGCTGGCTCTGACTCAAAATGACTTTTTCACTCATGATCACATAATTAAGCAACAGAATTTCTATTTGAACTCACGATTCCAGGTTCCAAACCCTTATGTGAAATTTCTGCTCAAAATACGGCCAGTTAGAGAAGAAAGAGATGCTATCTGACTTGGGGGGGAGGGGGGCAAGATTACAAAAGTCTGATAGAAGGTCATTTAAGAATGAAGGATGAACTACAACACAGTCCACTCAGGAACTATTTCTGGGTGGCTTCTGATTGTATCTTTTCCTTTAGATTTATTATCCAGGATTCCCTCTACTTTCCAATGACTTGTAAATAGTTCTCATTCAGGTACTCAAGCACCTAGGGGTATACCAAGTAGAGAATGCCAATTCTGTTTCCCCCAAATATCAGATTTCCCATTTTTCTTCCTGAAAGGCTGAGAGTTCCTTAGAATCAGAAAAGGATGTGTCCCACTCTTCCCATGAAACTATATTCAATCAAAGGAACATGGAATCAATTACTGATTGACCAGGAGGGGGTCAGTTTTCAGTTAAGACCTAGAGGTTGCTTGCGAGACTTAGAGGTATAATTGTGAGAAAACTCCTAGCCTCAGTCTTCAGGTCTGCTAGGGTTTCATAATCCAGGTCTATATTAAGAGTCTCTAAGCATCAGAGGGAGATGGTCCAGCTTCCCACAAAGGACTAGGTTCAAACAATGCGATAAAGTTTTCTCATGATTCTGTAATTGAAAAAAGTTTTCTCACAAGACAAATTTAATTAGATCCATAATTGAATAGAAGGGGAACTGAGCTAACTCCAGAATTGAATTACAAGATGAAGTCCATATCGTTTATGCAATTTCCACATTACACACGAGATCATTGAACATTTTTTGGTTTTTCAAGGGAAAATTACAGGTTAGAGTTTCAGCATCTGATTAGTAAGGAGAAACTTTAGCTCTATATCTCTATTTATATACATACTTATATGTGTATGGATATATGGATATATAAATATGTTTCTCTCTGTATATATATTATCTTCTTGTACTTTTTTATTTTAGGCAAAAAGTATTTATTAAGCCCTAGTGTGTGCCAGGAACTGTGTTAAGTGATAGGGATAAAACTAAAGGCTCACCATAGTCCCTGCCCTCAAAGAGATCACAATCTAAAGGGGGAGACAGAAAGCAAACATATATATATATATATAAGCTACACATATATTATATATATATATAAATAAGCTGCATATATACATACATATGTATATGCATCTATACATATGTATACTTATATGTGGAAAATTTATATATACATAAGAAATCATTTACATGAGTAAAATTATCTACACAACTCATAATTGTATGAAGGGATCATATCTGGGTCATCCTTCTACTTGGGGGTCAAACTTTATTCAAATCAATTACTGAAGATGAGTGGTCCTTTTTTCAAGTACTCCTTGGTCTGGAACCACCTCTCACTTGTATTTCCCACATCAATTTAAATATGTCAATATATTCGTGCACATACCCAAACTGTGGGTAGGAAGATAATTTGAGGGAACACTTTCAAGAATATCAGTTGTGGAATAGCTCAACTCTTCCTTAACTTACTTAATTTATCCCATGAATCTCTCTGCTGGTGTGTTCTGCTCTGAAACCATGAGTTTTTGTGAAGGAAGTGACATGTTAAAATATTATATCAATTTAAGTTCATATTTAATTAGACAACTGAAGGGAATAATAGGTAAAGCTCTGGATTTGGAATTATAAAGTTGTGGGCTGGCTGAAATATTTGCTAGCTAAGAGGCCCTGGTAAGGCATTTAATGTTTTTCATTCTCATTTTCTTCATCTTTACAACAGAGTAATAATGCTATCTATTTCACAAGGGTTGTCTTAAAAATGAAATGCGTTGCATATATGTAAATAAATATGTAAATGTTAACTTTTATTATTAATATTAGTACTGTTCATTTACTCAGTAACTATTATTCATTATAGGCAAAGCACTGAGGAAGAGTAGATGGGGGATAGAAAGTTTTAAAAGCCACTTGGTTTGGAAGCCTGAGGGGCCAGGCCCTGTCACAGATGATCACACTTTCTGACCTTGTTACCTTGCACAGGCCCCGGTCTGATGCAATTTCTGGCAATCCATAATCACCAGAGGAGCCTGCTTGTTGACAAGAGTACAATCCTGGGAGCTCCCTCCTCCCTGCAATCCCAGCCTCATTCTCAGGAGGGGTCAATGGGTATTATGGTCTTCTCACAACTTGTGAAATTAGTCAAATCCCAGGAGATAAGTATATTTGGAAGCATATTTCCAAGCAAGCAAATGTTCTACTTATTACTAGAGACCCAGGTGCAGAGCCCCAGGGCAAGGCAGGCTTTCCCAGCACTTCATTCCTAGCTATTCCTAGCAATACAGGTCTGAGGTCCCTGTGTTTGGCTAAGCCTAAGGGACAGGGAAGCTGGCTTCCTGCCCATCCCCACTAATAGTAACAATGAGAATGAACTTTTAAGTTCTATGTTTTGAGCCTTAGAAAAGTAATGTATTTCTTCTACCCATCTAAATCTTTGGATAAAAGAATTTATTTTCTAATTTAAAAGGGATAAATATAAAAGATCACATTTTAGGCTTTATAGTTATTTTCCCAAGGACAAGAAACATTATGGTTAAATAAATATATATCCAGAAAAAAAAATCAGGAGATTTTAATGGACAAGTTGTATGGTGTGATATAGCAATGAAAAAAAAAACTAATGCATCATTGGATTTGGCTAACGTATGTCTTGCAAGAATAAAGATATTAGTCCTATTGAAAAACTTTAATTTTCATTGTAAGAATGACCATGAATAAGGGCCTTGGGTGTCAGGCATAAAACATGAAAACTTATTGAAAAAACTGGAGCTTTTTAACCTTAAAAAAATTGTTGGGATTCAAGGGGACCCCAAAATGTTAGGGTTCCAGATGGGTGTTATGAGTTATCTCAAAAGAACTTGCAGGCTCAGACCCATCTCCAAGTCAATTAAATTAAATGATGTCAGTAAAGAACCAGGAACAAGCAGGCCAATATTTTCTAGGGAATAATTAGAGAAGCCAGGTATTTCATATCACTAATATGCTAATTTTATAGATTAGAGGTGCAGTTGAAGAATGGTTTGGTTCTAACTTTGTGCACAAGTGCAGGGCCCATAATTCTCTGGGTAGGGCTGGGAGTGAGGAGAACCTTCCAGACATGTGTTTTTAGGCCTGAAATGTCTCTAGGTCAAGTGATGGGCAGCCAATTTTGTCTGTGCCCACTTTAAGTACTTCATTATTGCTGCTCATTTGTCTCAGAAACCCTGTTATCACTGAACAATAGGCATCCTTATGGGCTCAGCATCTTGGCCATATATAGTAAATTGAGGTAAGGTAGCCTAAGGGAAGGAATACATCATGAGAACTATCTCATTGCCAAGGCCACGGGCCTCAGAGTTGTAGCTACATCCTTCCTGAGGGCAGCATCACATCAAGGTGAATTCTGGAGAGTATTGAGGACTAGTGAGGGTAAGGTCAAACAATCATAAAATATTTATTAGGATTTAATTATGTGAGCATTGGGAATAGAAATAAAAGCAAAAGGATGGCTCCTGTTCTCAAGGAACTCACATGAAAATGGAAGGAAATCTCAAAGAGAAGAAACTAGCAGCAGAAGTTATTAAGAAGGGTCTTTTGCAGAAAGTGGCATTTTAGCTAATTTATGTTCATATTCAATTTGTGGTCCATTAAAATCTCCTGATTTTTTCCTGGATATATTATCTATCTAACCATAATTTTTCTTATTCTTGGGAAGATGACTTGGGAAGATTTCAAACCTAAAATGTGATCTTTTATATTTATCCCTCTTTAATTTCAAAATAAATCCTTTGGTCCAAAAATTTAGACTTAGATTAAGAGGCAGAGAAGAGGCAGTGCTTTCTAATCATGGGGTACAGCCTTTGCAAAGACCTAATGTCAGGAGATGAAGCGTTGTGTTTGATGAACAGTGAGTAGATCAGTATATTTGAATCATTGAGTGTAAAAGAAAGTGAAATAGAAAAGAATAAAATTAGAAAGGGAAGAAGGATCCAGGTTGTGAATAATGTTACTTAGCAAAGAAAATTTTATCCTGATGGTAACAGAGGAATAGAAAGGTTTATTGAATGGATTACTAAGGAAAAGATGGATTAGAATGTAGAATTTTGAGGCATAGACTCAAGCCCATCAGAAAGTTTTTTCAGTGGTCCAAGCCATGGGTGGTCAGGTTTTGTATTAAGGTGGTGACCATATGAGTGGAGAAGAGATGTATTTGAGAGACATTAGTTTTATTCATCTTCTTCCCACTGCTGTACTCTGTGTAAAGCCTACCAGCACTTCTGGGCCTTGCAGTTGCCCTAGAAAAGATCACCAAGGACCTTCATTTGTTGCCCATCATCAGCCTGGGGTGTTACCTCTTCAGAAACTCCCTAGATGGTGGCTCTAGCTACTCCTTGAGGTAGCTGTCCAGACTGGTCAGACCTTTTGTAATTATATTTGTGGCAGGCAGCCAACTCAGTGATTGTCATCAAGGAACACACTTTCCATGCTCCACTTTCCATGGTGCTGACCAACATCCTAAACTCTCTAATTTAACTCAGGCAATTTCTGCAAATAAACCTAATTCAAATCCTCCTAATTATTTAAGTGGTTCAATGGAGAGTACCAGACTTAAAGAGCTGAGTTCAAATCTGGTCTTGGACATTTACTAGCTGACTTGGTCTGCCTCAGTTTACTGAATTGTAAAATGGGAATTGTTATAAAGATTAAATTGAAAAAATGATCAAATGAGACAATAGTTGTAAAACCCTTATCACAATGGCTGATACACAGTAGATGGTTAATGCTTTGTAAATTAAATAATAATGTGGCAGCTCTTCGGGCCAGGCAATTATTTGGTTAACTGTTTTTTTTTTTTTTTTTCCCCTAGATCACAAATGTGATTAAAAGGAACATATTATTATTAATTAATTAAAGAGACATATTTAGAAAAGGAACATAATCTCCCATAAGGATCTCTGCTGTCCTGTTAATCCTGGCCACATTCACATAGAATTGACATATTAATAGTATGCATATTCTACTCTAATTTTATTGATTTCATTTTATTTTTTCTCATTTAATTTAAACTTCCCAAGCAGGTCAGTTAAACCACCTGAGATTTGTAGGGACACAGTAGATCAGTCACTGGACTTGGACTCTGGAAGAACGAAGTTCAAATCCTTCCTTCCACCTTGCTGTGGGAGTTGGTACAAATCATTGCATTTGCCTCAGCCTCAGTTTTCTTTGTAGTAAATGGGATTAATAACAAGGCCTACTTCACAGAGCTATTGTGAGGATCAGCTGAGATAACATATATAAAGTGCTTTGTAAAACTTAAAATACTATATAAATGCTGTCTAGTATTGTCATTTAAATGAATATTTTGTGTATTTGAAATCATTGGAGGAAGTTGCCCCTTGTCAATGGGTCAGTGTATATTCCAGGGAGGCCTCCCTGCATATTCTTGCCTGAATCCTCCCTTGCATCTTAATTGTCACTTTGACTCTCAAAGCTTTCCACTGTATCTTCAAAATGCCTTATAATTATATATAGAAAAGTTCTTGGAGCTGGTGAAGCACAAACTCCCCTAAGATCTACCCAAGAATAAGGATTTTGAGCAGAATACTATCAATAGATTAAACTTGCTGTCTCTGGCATAGCCCTAGCTAAAGTCTGAGAGGTTTATTCCTGTCAGATTCATCTTCAGGTGATGAATTATTTGATGATGAAGACTTCAATAATTCAATATTTTAATGGCTTTATTATTTGCCTCAGTTTCTTCATCTATAAAATGGTAAAAAATAATAGTATGATGTGTCATAGTTATTGTGAAAATGAATTGAAATCATGTTTGTAAAGGATTTTTAAAAATCATAAAGTCATATAAATATTATCTATCTTTACACTGTAAGAATGAGGGACTTTCCTACAGTTAGCAAATATTAGAAGTGGAACTTGAATGTAAGTCTTCTTGGTTCTGATATCATTTCTCTTTTTGTTATTTTTTGATGTCTCATATATCATTCTACATTTGGATTATTTAATGGGGACTAAAACAGCAGAAAGATTAATATAGATAACATATAATAATAATAATATACTTTTGCTATACTCATTTTTCAGAAGGGTGACCTGAGGGAGACAAAGTTTAAGTATCAAAAAAAGACCAGGGCATTTGGAGATCTTTTTCTTTGTAAAATTTTTTTTTAATTTATGGAATAAAAACAATCATTCTAATAACATAGTATAATAAAAAAAGATTGTATATGAAACTGCAAATCTACCATGCACGATTTGCTATTCCTTTCAAATATACAAAAAACTATCATGTAAATTTCTTTTTATTCCCTCCTCCCCAACCTAAAGATGGTTACCATTAGACTCACACATACATATATATATATATATATGTGTATATATATATATATATATAAACATATACATATGTATATATATATATATGTACATATAAACACATATACATATGCACTCATATATTTGTATATAGGTATATATATATGTATATGCAAAACTATTTTATACATATATCTACTTATCACTTCTTTCTCTGGATGCAGTTTGTATTTTTCTTCATATGTCCTTTATAGGCAATTCTCATTTTTAAAAATTTGTCTTTTTAATAAACAAAATAATTAATTTGTTCAAAGTCATTCTTAAAACAATATTGCTAACATTTCCTAGCTGTGTTACCCTGGGCAAGCCACTTAACCCCAATTGCCTCAACAAAAAAAACAAAACAAAAACAAAAACAAACAAACAAACAAACAAACAAAACACAATATTGCTGCTACTATTATACAATATTCTCTTGGTTCTGCTCATTTTCTCTTCATTTTTTTGAGCATGATTTTTTTCTAAAATCATTGAACACATCATTAGTGTAATAGTATGCTAAGGGAATAGGATGTTTAATATAAATATGTAAAATGATATCACAAACAAAACTCTGCAAAAAGAAATCATCAAAAAAAAAAACATTTGGAATAATTTTAGATAGTATAAATTACCTTAGACCACACATATCAAAACAAGCCCAGGAACTATATAAACAAAATTACATATAAAAATAAAATACTTTTAACATAAGTAAAATGAGATTTAAATAATTGGAGAGATATTAATTATTCATGAGTAGGCAGGGCCAACATAATAAAAAATGATTTTACTCAATTTTACTCAAATTAAATTATATTTTCAATGACAACCTAATTGATTTACCAAAAAATTTACTGAATTGGAAAAAAAAATTATAACAAAATTCATTTAGAAAATTAAAAAAATCAAGGATTTAAAAAGTAATAATTGAAAAGTGTAAAAATAAGGAGATTTAGCAGTATCAGATCTAAACTATTATGAAATAGTAAATATTAAAACTAGTTTATTAACATTAAAATATTAAATAAATGAGTTTGTCATCTCTTTTTGAACTTTTTACTTTCATTTTTAAATTGCATTTCAACTATTTGCTAACATGTGAGTCCATCTTCCAAGTTTTATGAGTGGATACTACATCTGATTCATTTTATCTATAAGGACAGATCTAATTAAGAGCATTGAATATAAAAAGAGAAGTGACTTAATATTCCATGCTGTGTTCAAAACATGTGTTTGCATGGAAAACATGTGTTTTCCATGTATTTTGCTGAACTTTATTTCAATAACTACTCTCTTGATCTGTAATTATATTATACTAGTCATTAGGTTTACCTTCAACTCAGCTCCAGAAGGACAGCTATCAAACTAGGGAGCATTTATTAAGTACTGTTGGGAACAGTGACAGGCAATACGATATAGTCATGGAAATCTCTTCTCTGTTCATCCAGGGCTTTTATTATGAAGGTGCTAACCAGTTTTCCATATGCAGTGACATTTCATTGAATTTATTTAACAGTTTTAAGATCAAGTCTTTGAAAACAAGAATAAGGAAACTTACATAGGTTCAATGTGGACAGGAAGGGAACAAGGGATGAACAAAGACTTATGAAGAAGAAATGCAATAATGTCATCCAAAAAAGTATGATTGATTACGTGGTAAGAGCAATAACAATTGATAAACAGATTGTGTTATCTCTTGGTGTCTTGCTTAAATTGAGGAAAAATGGGGAAGGTATTTAACAATGGAATGGTTCTACTATTTTGAACTGAAGAGGAAAAAATGGGTATGTGTCACTCAGGATGGGAGAACGTGGTAGGAACATACACAAGGAGGACATCCAAGCTCCATAAGAGCAAAAATTAGAGTATCCATTGTGCAAACATGATATAAGACTTTATGTAATGCTTCTGGTAAAGCAGAATCTCTGTAAATATTTGGCTTGGTGACAGCAGGAAAACTTTTGAGAGGTCTTCCTGGTTCTGTACAGAGTCAAAGAGCCTTATGGTCCTCTTAGAATTCCTTAGGAATAATAAAGTTCCAAGACACAAGGGAGGGAAATAGATTAGGAAATCTGTTTTCTATGAGGTATTTTTTCAGAATCAGGTTGAGATCTTTCAAGACAGTTGTGAAAATCGAGTAAAGCTTCATCTACTTCAGAGTTTGAGTAGGCCCGAAGGACTTTGGGGATTGGTCCAAGGGCATACTTGAGTCCTTTCCTGTTATCCTCCCACATCATTTCCTCCCTATTTCAGTCAAATATGGGCAACTATGTACTTATTGGTCAAGTTGAATTTCTCAGATAGATCTCATGTTTAGAATGTAAGATCCTCAGCCAATGAGGATGAGGGTCAGTGGTGAGAGGTGGTATTTGTGTTAGGGATTAAAAAGTGTTAATCCTGCCCCAGAAAGCACTTCCTCCCTTCGATTGTCTGCTCCAGGGTGGGACGGCCTCATGAGAATGTACAATAAACTTTGCTTTGCTTCTAGAGATCTCGCCAGCTTTTTATTAAATGATGACTCCTCACCATTTTTGTACCACACAAGGTGCAGAGCTGTTGCAAGAGGTTCCCCAGAGCTGCTTTCTTCTTAAGTGAGGTCATCATGTTTGTCTTGAACTTAAGAGAAAGACAATCTTTTTCACTCTTGGCCCTATGGTCACTGAAGATGACATCCAAAAGGCAAAATATTTTCCCACTTTTTACCTTTGTTATGAACTGAAGTATGTCTCACTTGCTGTCTCCCACAATGGGAAAGATGATCAGAGACTGATCTGTGGAGAGAAACGTTACCTCCAGGGGGAAAATACATTCATTGAAATAAAAGCAAAAATATTGCTCCAATTGCCCTTCTTTGTTCCTTACTTCTTTGGGAATTCAGGATGTGGGTCATGAGCATGGGCAAATTTGGTCTTGTGTTCTCTACAAAGTTTCTATTATTAATTCTGAAGTTTTCTCTTTCTGAATACTGGAAGGTAATTTGAAAATACATACATACATACATGCACATATAAAACACATATATACATAATGTGTGTATGTTTGTAATAAGGACCACCCTCTATATGTAGCATGGGGGGTGACATTATATGGTTCAAAGCAGATGGAATAGACATCTCTTCTTCCCTATCTTTCTCCAAGAGAGACTTTAAGTCCTTCCAGGAAGTGAAGCAAAAGAGTGATGCCAGAAATTTGACCATGCTGCTTTCCTCACAGAGACAAGGTACCAGGATAAAATTATTTCTATCTGTTCCCTTAAATCTTACTAATCTAGGGGCTATAATTTTCAGGTTCAAGCTGAATTCCTGATCACTGTTTAATAATAAGAGGAGAGGACCTCAAGTTTTATATCTGTCTTGACTCCCTGAACTTTGGACATACATTCCATGATGAACACATTGGAAGTAGCAAAGAATTGCATTAATCCAAATTCACAGCAACCCAAATTATACATACCAGACAATACAGAGTGATAAAGCATTGGAAGTGAGATCGCTCAAGTCAACCAAGAGAAAGAGAGAGAAATTTGAAAATTTGAAAGCCCCCAAAATCTAAAATGACTGCAGAACCTCTCATTCTTCCTGCGCTCTCTCCAAGTCTGGCCTTCGACTTTTGGATGCACAAGCCATTGATCTGTAACAATGACTACTATGGCTACTACTACTACTACTACTACTACTACTACTACTACTACTACTACTGCCACTACTACTATTACTATAACTACAACTACAACCAAATAATTACTACTACTACAATTACTACAATCACTACTACTGCCACTACTACCATTAATACTACAACTAGTACAACTACTATTACTATTATAACTACTACTAATATTACTATTGCTGCTACTACAACTACAACTACTATTATTACAATTACTACTATTATAACTACTACTACTATTACTATTTTTGCTTTTTGAGTTGTATTCAACTTGTCATGACCCCTTAGAGGGTTTTCTTGGTAAAGATATTAGTTTGTTATGTCCTTCTTATTTTACAGATGAGGAAACTGAGACAAATTGGCTTAAGTGACTTGCCCAGGGTCACAAGTTAGTCATTGTTCAAGGCCAGATTTTAACTCAGGATGATGAGTCCTTCTGACTCTTGATCTGGCACTTTATTCACTACATCACCTAGATGTCCTACCACCACCAGCACTATGAATATATTACTATGATTAAGACTACTACTATTAATACTACTACTACTACAACTACCATAACTTCTATTATTATTACTACTATTACAACTACTATTATTACTACTATTACTACAACTACTACTTCTACTAAAACTACTACTCCTACTACTGTTACTATATCTACTCCTACTACTATTACTATATACTATTACTACGTCTACAAATGAAGTGTTCTTTGTAATTGGAGGGCAAAGACCATGTGGGAAGGGAATATTGGAGCAAAGACTTTCGACTTGACAATAAGATAGCTGGTAGCTAGTTTGAGCTTTGGAGTTCTGAGCTACAGTAAGTTTTAAGCCATTGGCCATCTGAACTAAATTTGGTACAGTACAAATAGGATGAGAGTGGGGATACTGGCCTTCCTTGAAGAAGCAAACTGGCCCAAATTAAAATATGAAGCAGGTCAAGCAAAACTTCTGTGTTAATCATTACTTCCAGTCTTGGTAAGATGGTAAGAACCAAATTTAAAATAAATAATAATAGTAATAATAATTTCTGAAAAGGTTACACAAAGATGAAGAATGTGATTATAAAAATAATTAAGATAATGTCTTCTCCCTTTAACAATCTTGCATATATGATTATAGCACTTCTCTTTGTTACTCCCCAGACTCAGAAGATGTCTCCTAAATAGTGACAGCCCAAGGATTAAGATGTTCCATGTGACCAAAATTTTCAAATTATACATCAACAACACATTTTGGTGGACTTACTTTGATTAGTCAAATAGCAGACATACTTAGCTCAAAACAAAAGTGCTTACTGAGCACTGGGTAACACATTTGGTCTTGGTGATACACATCTCAGGCACAGCATATTCTTTTGACTCTTACTTTCTAAGGATAAACTCCTGCTGTTCCTCTTGGATGCAAAATATCTTCTGGGAAGTTCTGTCCTCAATGCTTCCTGAGCCTGATCCTATTCTTAATTCATCTCCCAATAGGTAAGACTGATTTCTTCCTCACTCACAGGATTCTAATGACAGAATTTTTCCTCTGCCAGCACTCACTGAACTGGTTCTTGTCACATATTTCACTCTTGGCAAGTTGTTCCACCATAGAATACCAGTTAATTAGAAACAATGGAAAATTGAGAAATCCACCTTACCACAGTTTTTTCTCCTCAGCATCTAAAACCATATTCTCCCTGAAGAATGAGGTTTTTCTTTCATTATTAGATCCTTTTAAAAATGCTAGAGTTCATTGACATTACTCAAGGTTGTCTACTGGCTACAAGGAATTTTTTCAATAATATTTTATTTTTCCAAACACAAAGGTGGTTTTCAGCATTCACATTTGAAAACTTTGTGTTCCAATCCAGTGATTTTTAAAGAGAATTTTATTTCACTTTTTATAAGGCCACCAAAGGATAATAGATAAGTGCTTTCTAATCCCATCAAGCTTATCTGAAGGACTCACCTTTATCTAGATCAAAATAGTTAAAAAAACAACTTTGTATTTTGTGTAAGATTTGAAGAAATCATTGCTTCTGTTAATTGCTCCCTCTGGTACTTTAATGGTAGCAACAAATCTAGGGGAAATAAATTCTTTAGGGATTCTTTGAACAATCCTTTATTGAGAAGCACAAACCTGAAATAGAAATAAAGTGTTAGTAAATGGACTAATAAAGAATATTTTCAATGGAGGATCATGGAAGGGTGAAGTTGGTGACAATTAAACTCAATTTTGAAATAGAAGTACATTTTAAATAGCTAAGGGTGGTGATTGCCATTTCTGGCACATAGAAGAGTTGCTATAAAAACATCTAGTCAAGAAGTCAATTTTCTTCTTGGAAGAGAATCTTTCTATTATAATTCAGAATTAAGCAATGAAATTTTTTGCCCATGGGAAAAATCAATCTTCTTTTGTTTACTGATTTCAATCCTTTGTTTCAGTCAATGGCAAAATAATTTATTAACTAGACAAAGACTTATGGGGTCCCTTAAGATATATATAATTAATTTTCAAAATGAATGATTCCTTTGTTGAAATAAAACAATTATCCAAGTTGAATATTTTGGTGCTTTATCTTTAATTTGTAGAAAAAAAACATTAAACTATTCATTTCATTTTAATGTGATGTTTTCTTATCTTGGACATGCAATATCCTTCATACATCCCCTTACTTTTTAATTGTTGTAAAGATGGACATTTCTTTTTTTGGAAAAAAGGAAGTTTTGATTATCCTACTCAGAGCAACCTTGATTTTCATGTTCCTCAGACTATAAATAATAGGATTCATAAATGGAGGCAATATTGCATAAATCATTGAAATCAGAAGATTCTGGACTGGAGAAGTGTCTGACAAAGGACTGAAGACTGAGACCATACCAGCAAGAAGGAATAACAGGAAGATAATCAGTTGAGGTGAACAGGTAGACAAAGCTTTGTATCGCCCTTCCTCAGAGGGCATTTTAAATACAGTGGAGAAGATATAAATATAGGATATAACTAAAAAGCCGAAACATATTAAAAGTAAAGTGCAACCGGAGGCAAGGAGTACATACTCAGTATTACGAACCTCAGAAGATGAGACCTTCAAAACATGAGGAATGTCACAAAAAAACTGATGGATCACATTGGATCCTGAGAAAGGCAGACGGAACATGTTCCCTGTGTGTGCAGCTGAATAGATGAACCCAGTGACCCATGAACCAGTTGCTGCCCAAAGACAACGGAATGGTGTCATGATGACCCCATAGTGCAAGGGGTGGCAAATGGCCACAAAACGGTCATAGGACATCACCACAAGCAAAGCAATTTCTGTTGCCCCAAAGAAGATAGAGAAAAAAACTTGAGCACAACAACCCAGGAGAGAAATGGCTTGATTACCTGTCAGAGAATTCACAATGAATTTGGGAAGAGTGACTGAGATGCAGCCAAGATCCAACAGGGAAAGGTTGCTCAGAAAAAAATACATTGGAGAGTGAAGTTGTGGCTCAGTGACAATGGCAGTGATAGTGAGGAGATTCCCCATCAGGGTTGCAATGTATATCAGCAAGAAAAGAATGGCGTGCAACACCTGCAGCTCTCGGATGCTGGAAAACTCCATAAGGAAGAATTCCAGGATGATGGTACAATTGCTCATGTCTTCTGGGCTCCTGTAATTCATCCTATAACAATATGAGTAGAGGTTACCAAATTCTAGAAGGAGAACAAAGAAGTACTTCATTACATAGAAAAGCCTTCTCTGAACTTCAATCAATTCTGACTCACCATTTTAGAAGCAATCAGACCATTTTAAAAGTCCATAATATGACCATTATACAACAACCACATTTAATCCATAAAATGAAAATATATATTCACTGTACCAGCCGAGCCTTCTTGATTTGATTTACTTAATAGAAGCTGCCCTATGCACATACACCCACATACTCCATTATAATCCCTAGATTGAATCCCTTTTGCAAGAAACCAACATAAATCAATGCAAAATATGAATATGTATAAATATATATAGATAGATCATAGATGCTAGGTAAGCCTTATATTGAATACTTTGCATTGCTAGACACTGTGTATTTACTAAAACTTTATTTTTCGGTGAGACTTTAAGCATCTTGATACTGTTTATTCCATGCACATATGTATTTTCATTCTCTAGGTTGTCAAAGCTCTGCATTTGATATAAAGACTTTTATTTCCAGTACAGTCTTGCTACCTCAGATCTATTTCTCTATCTGACTTCATTAATTTAATTAATCAATTGTGATATATTCATTCCTCTACTTAACGCTAATCTCTACATACACACATACACACACAAACACACTCAGATATCCTGCTAAGTAGTTTTTTTCCTATCTTACCTTAACAACTTGGATTATATAGTTTTTCCTCTATTTTTAGAGTATGTAAATTTTGATTATAAGATACACATACACACCAAAACCCAAAAGTCCAAGGCAATATATGGACCCAGAATATTTGATTGTCTTTTGTCATTTAGATTGGAAGTCATTATTTGCTTATAATCTATATTTGATATATTATATGAATTTTTAATAGGTCTTTCTTCCTATGATGTCACTTCTCTAGCTATTGCCATGTTGCCTATTACATAACAATGATAGTGATAATATTAATTGTAATGATAATATTTATAATAATTATTCTATAGGCACAAAACACCTTTGTAAAACGTTAGACTTTTCAATTCATTTCACTGGGTACTTATCCATAACCTTGAGAGAGGGGAAGAGCAGATTTTATCCCACTTTGAGAAATTTTGTAAATTTCTTCTAATCTGCACCCTGATCTGAGCTAGAGATAGTGTCTTTATGTAGGATAGAACAATGATAGCTAATATTTACCTGATACTATTTTGCAAACTATTTTATAAAGATCATTTTCATAGCTCAAACAAAATTTCTGAGATGCTGAGAGTACTATAATTATATTATGAATGAGAAATTGAAATTCAGAGAGATTAAATGCCTTATCTTCAATTACGTAGCTTCCATATGCTAGAGGAAGAATTTAAGTTGCAATTTTCCTAAATTCAAATCTACAATCTTATAATGACTCACTAATGAGTAATTCCATATGCAGAAACCATTCCATACTTCTAACACCCACTTAATTAACTAAACAAATTGTCCATTCAGAAATATAATATCAGATAAAACAATACCTGAATAAAGAGTTATGGCATTTTGCTTTTCTGAAGTTTGTATTGATGACTTTTCTTTACGAAATCACAAATACAAAGATTATCTCTGTCCTTACTGTATTGGTTCTGTTCTCAAATGGAGCTTCAGAGGACAAAGGGAGCTGAAACTGTACCATCTGAGATGACTAAATTTGCTGAAATATTTGATGAACATAACGCAAGTGGAAATATACTGCTCAATATCCTTTAGAAAAATATTTTCTGAAGTTCCCAGGGGAGACAAAGTCATACTCTCTTCTTTATTAATTACAGATTCTCTGGCCTTTCCCTTGAGTATAATTAATTGAAGAAGAGATCTTTTTATTAATAACATGGAGAAAGGAGTTCACCCTTTATTGTTGTGTGGTCCATTAGTACTTCTGTACTCCATGAAGATTTTCCATTCAATCTGGTCCAAAATGCAAATCCATTTAACTTTTTTTTTTTTAAAGTGTATTTCAAACAGTCTGATTTTCATTGAAAAAAATTTCATGTACGTTAATATAGACATATCTATCTATATATCTGCCTACTTATAACCTATGTAGGTATATAATTATATGCCTCTACATGTGCCTGTATATATGTTTATATATATACATATATTACATATATGAGTGTGTATATTTATGTATGTACACACACATCAGCATATGCATTGGATGTGTATATACTTTGTATGTGTTTTTTCATATTGTTTCTCAAATGTAATAAAATGTCTGCTGCATGAGAGCAGTAACCATGTTTCTTATTTAAAAAATCCTACTGAAATAAATTTTCAGTTCTTATCCCTTCCTGGTTTCTCCCCATTCTTCACTCAGCTAACAAATTGGTCTTTAAAAGACTAAGCACAGATTTGACTATGTTATTCCCTATTTAATAAAAGCTTCACAAAAGGATCCCTCACATATATGCCTTTCATATGGTCAAAAATGTGGTTGTTTCCCTTCCCTGCTCCCAAATTCCTAATTTTCTTCCACTAGTACTTGCATGTATTTGCATTACTTTGACCAAAATCCAACTATAATTTCTTTAGAACATTTTGTCTGTATGGAAGCATATGCTTATACATATACATACACACATATATGAAAATGAAATGATATTAGCTATCCCCTCCCAAATGTCCAAACATTTTTATTTGTTCAAAATAAATGCATTATATATGTATATGCAGAGAGTTATGTATACATATATAAATACATAATATACCCAATAAATACATTAATTCAAAGGAGATGATCATTGAGTGAAACTTCTAAATCTCATCGATTCTCATTTGGAACTTCAGAGGGCAAAGGGAGCTGATACTGTGTCATGTAATATTACTAGATTTGCTGAAATATTTGGTGAATGAATATGAGTGAAAATATATAGCCCGATGTCCTTTGAAGAAATGCTTCCTGAAGTTCCCAGCAGAGCCAAGGGCATAATTTCATTCTGATTAGCCACAAATTCTCTGACCTTTCATTTAGGTATAATCAATTGAAGTAGAGGTCCTTTTATTAATAGCAAAGAGAAAGGAGTTCACCCTTTAATATTATATGGTTCATTAGACTTCTGTAGTTCATAGTAGTAGCTAATATTTATCTGACACTACTTTGCAAAATATTTTACAAAGGTCATGTTCATAGCTCAAACTTTCTGAGATATTGTAGGTATTATACCTATAGTATGGACGAGAAATTGAAGCTTAGAGAAATTAAATGCCTTGTTTTGAGTTACACAGCTTTTTATATCCTAGAGGAAGGATTCAAGTTCCAATTTACCTAAATTCATATCTTCCACACCGTAATGACTTGAGATCAATCCATTCTTCTTACATCCATGAACTAAACAAATTGGCCATTTGGAAATGGAATATAAAGTAAAATAATACCTGAGTCAAGAGTTGTGACATTTCTCCTTTCCAAAGTTCCTATTGATTGCTTTCTTTTACCACATCACATGTACAATGATTACTTCTATCCTGACTCTATTGGTTCTGTTCCCATTTGTGGCTTCAGAGAGCAAAGGAAGCTGAAACTGTATCATGAGAAGCTACTAAATTTGTTGAAATATTGATGAACTTTAAGTGGAAATATAATGTCCAGTATCTCCTTTAGAGAAATATTTTCTGAAGTCCCCAGCAGAGCCAAAGTTATACTCTCATCTTTCTTAACCACATATTCTCTGGCCTTTCCCTTGAGTATAATTAGTAATTATATTATTATTTTATTTATTTTATTAATAAAATGAAGAAAGGAGTTCACCCTTTAATGTTATATTGTAATGTTCTTCTCTAAAATGTAATGTTCTCTGGGAGCAGGTTTCTTGGGGGGCTACTGGAGGCAGCCTTTGTTTCAGTTCAGTGTAATAATCACTTCACATTCAGCCAGGAGTTAAAGTCCAGGTACTTTATTGTCTCCTTCAAAATAGCCCAATTTCTCTCCTTGGTTCCAAGAGCTCTTGCTGCAAGTCCTTTGTCTCTTCCAGCTTCAGTCCCTAGCTCCCTCTGAATCCAAAGCCTGCAGCCAGCACAAAGGTGGAAAATGGAATGAATCTGACTCTGCCTCCAAGAATGGACTGTCGGCTTCTGTGTCTGGCCCCAAGAGCTTCTTGCTTTATATGCTGTGCACTGAGTATACTCCAATTATTAAATCATTAGGAAACCATTATTTGTTGTAGGATTAAATCAATGCTAAATTAGATTTAACCATTGTCTCCTCAATTCCACTTAGTTTCTTGTTTCAAGTTCTGGCCCATAACATGTCCTTGTAGGATTAAATCAATCATACTGAACCATGCTAAATTAGATAACTATTGTCTCTATCAATTCCACTTTCTTAGTACTCTGTAAGAATCCCAACCTTATATGGTCCATTAGACTTTTGTAGTCCATGAGAATCTTCCATTCAATCTGCTCCAAAATGCAAGTTCATTTGACTTGGTTTCTTTTAAAATGTATTTCAAACAAGACTAATTTTCATTGAAAAAAATATCATGTATATCAAGATAATCACATCTATTTATCTGTCTACCTATAACCTATATATATATATATATGTATTTATATGCCCATATACACACCTGTATGTATAAATATATGTATATTCATATATATATAATATATGTGTATATATATTTTACATAAAACATATATGCATGTGCATTGCCTGCAAATACTTTGAATGTATTTTTTCCATATTTTTTCTCAAATTAAATAGAATGCCTGTTGCATTAGAGTAGTAACCATGTTTCTGATTTAAAAAGACACTATTAAAAAGATGGCTACATATTTTCACTCATATTCATTCACCAAATATTTCAGCAAGTCTAGTAATATTACATGACACAGTATCAGCTCTCTTTGTCCTCTGAAGCTCCAAATGAGAATGGATGAGTTCTTATTCCTTCCTTTTTTCTCCCCTTGTCAGTCTATTCTTCCCTCAGGTATCATCTTGGTTTACCGAAACACAGATCTTACTATGTTATTCCCTATTTAATAAACAAGACAAAAGGATCCCTTTCATATGTCCAAAAAAGTATGATAGTTGCTCTTCCCTGATCTCAGATTCCTAATTTCATTCTGCTACTATTTGCATGTATTTGTGTACATAGATGTACATACCTTGAACCAAAATCCTACCTACTAACATTTTAAGTACATTTGTTTGTACTTTTGTATGGATGCAAACATACATACACATATATAGATACAAATGAAATGATATTATTTGTCTCCCCAAAAAATCTACACATTATTATCCACACATTATTATTATAATAAATATATGTGTATACTCAGAGAATTATTTATACATATATAAATGCATTATATTATAATAAATACATAAATCCAAAGGAAATGACAAATGAGTAAACCATGATTAATCCTTTTCTTCCATTACAGCTTGTTGAATTTTACCACCTCTTGCTACTGACTGAACTCAAACTCTTGGACAAAAGAATTTGAAGGAGATTTTTATTCCTGAAAAGGAAGACTAGAGACTTATAAGGGCAGAGCCAAGATAGTGGGATAGAGAAAGCATTCAATGAAACCTTCCCAAGGTTCCCTGCAAACAATTTTAAAATAATGTCTCCAATCTAATTCTAGAATGCCAAAGCCAACAAGAGGTCAGAGTGAAATAGTCTTACAGGCCAAAACAGCTTTGGAGTTTGGAAAAAAACAACTGTGATATAAGGGTAGAAAGTAACTAAAGAGAGTACATGGATAAAATATCAGTGGTAGGATTTGGTGGTTATTACAGAAGCAAAAGTAACTATGAAAGCTCTTAGACCAGAGATAGTAAAGGGACCTGACAACTGAAAGAGACTTCAGGGGACTTTTGTGCTAGATGCAGGAACAAACGTTTACTGGCAATTCCATTGCATAAAATAATTTCTGAGTCAAAGTTCAGAAATAGGGAAGAACAGTTTCTATGAATTGGGAGTGGAAGACCTGAGGGGAAGTGTCATTTCAAGTCCCAAGGGATCATTGACCTTTTTTAGGTAAAGACCAGGGTGTAGTCCAGGAGAGCAGTGATCACATTTCTCTCAAAATCACAGGGTCTTGCATGCCCCCCAAATCTTCTAAATGCCCATCATTAGCTTTGAAAATCTTTGTATACTTCTAAAATTACTCCGCTAAATCCCTTATCTAGATGAAATATAGTTTTTGAATCATCCTATTCAATATCTATAATCCCTGGAGATCCCTTCATCTGTCAATGTCAAACAAGTACTAGTTCCTAGATTGCTTCATCCCAGCCCTACACAAAGGAAGTATTCAATAAAAGTTTTATGATTGGCCTTCTGAGAGCTCTTCCATTTTTGGCCGCATTGTGCCTTTCAGAAGCCATTCTGGAAAATGAAAGATACTTCTTGACTTTCTTAATAGTTCATCATTTAAAAGAAACTTATTTGGAGATCCACACTTCAGGACTGACATGATCTTCTTGTAACTAATCAGTATTTGTTTTCATAGATATGGTACAGTATGGAATAACATAAAAATAACATAAAATATTATAATATTAAGAGGGCCTCCACAGTAGTTGAAAGATGACCTTGTGTAGCCAAAATGAAGGCAGAATAAACATCTCTATCTTCTTCTCTTCCCATTCTTCTTCCAGTGCATTTTCTTCTGGATAGATATGCAAGCAAAAAGTTGGGGCCAGAGTCCATCACTCTATTTTCATTAGAGAGATAGGATAGTACAATAAAATTGTATCTGTCTATTTCCTTTAATATTATCAGACTAGGGACTATGATTTAGTTCAATCTAACTTCCAATCAATTGTCAGTATTACTGAGGGAAAGGTGACAAATCCAAGGCTTGACCCTTTCCTACATAAAGGCAGTTCTAAAACGAACACAAAAAGTGAATTGAGGGAAGAAATTATCCAAATCTTAGCAAAATAGAAATCAGAGTAGCCATACAGAGAAGAATACCCACTAGACAATGCAGAGTGAAGGAGTTTTCCTATAGAGAGTGAGGTAATTTCATTCAATAAGTTAGAACATTCTAGTTTTGACCCAAGAAAAATTCCTCATAGTGTTTGGTACACCTAGGGGGAGAGAGAGAAAAAATAAAGACTCCCTACTCCTCTCATGTTTTCCCAAGAGCTTTCCATCAGCAATATGGTGTGAGGTTGGCTTCTTCCATCTTTCTTTTGCTAAATTTTTATTTATTTAATTTTATGAAATAAAACAAGCAACAAAACATGCAAGTTAAACAAGCATATAAGCAGTTTAATATCTCTTTGACATAATTCCAGATTACTCTCCTCTCTAATCTTCTTGAAATTAGAAGTCACTTTTCAAGAATGAGGTGATTCAAGACAATTCCCGGAGACTTGTGATGGAAAGAGTTATGGAGACTAAATGTGGATCAAAACATAGTATTTTCACCTTGGTTGTTGTTTGTTTGTTTGTTTCTTGTGTCTTTTCCCCTTTTGATCTTATTTTTCTTGTCCAGCATGATGCTTATGGATATATGTTTAGAAGAATTACATGTTTAATTAACACGTTGGCTATTGGGGAGAAGAGAGTGGGAAAAGGAGAAAAATTTGGAACACAAGGTTGTGCATAGGTGAATATTGCAAAGTATCTTTATATATATTTGGAAAAATAAAATACTATTAAAATTTAAATAATTTTTTAAAAGAATAAAAAAGAAGCCAGAAGTATATGGAGTGATTCAATGCTTAAGAAGATCTGAAAAAGACATCAAAATCAAGAGTTCCAAAATAGATTAAAGAAAGTTAGAGCTCTCACACTCATCAATTCTGCTCTGGACCTCATGTAAGTCAAGCATTCATCTCCACTAAGAAGGAGAAACTTCTATAAAAATCAGCTTTGATAAACAGATTACAGTAAGGTGACATGTGAATACAGAAATGCAGCTTGAAGGAGCCATATAGATCATTTTATTTAATGTTTCAGTAAATTAAATTATATTAATTGAATTCCTATGATTATTATATATTTACTAAAATACCAACACATCTATGTAGAGGGCCTTTGTAGAGGGCCACAGATGGGGGGGGGGAACTCTGGGTGAGGTATAAAACCCTTCAGCCCAGAGGGAATGGCTAACAATGTATGGTTTTGTTTCTATCTCCTCTAAGGGCTCTCAGCCTTCCTGAGAAATCAGGGGGCGGTGACAACCTGTGTTGCGATTGAAGAAGGGTGATACCAGATGGCAAAGAGTGATACCAGGTGGCAATCTACATACAATAGCAAGTTGTTTATGTGGTTCCATGTGGACAGTATGTACTTAGCCCCTATGCAGTGTTGCTTGGTTATATAAAGTTATCAGGGTATGTAAGGGGAAAAGAACTTGGAATAAACAGACTCCATATTTCCACCATCCTTGGGAGTCTTGCCTCATCACTCCTGAACTAGGACAGTATATTTTAACCATGCTGGCATGGGGGCTGTAGAAAGTACATTATGTTTTGTCACTACAACTTGGGGGCTCTAGAAAGCAGGATACAACATTTGGCGCCCAAAGTGGGGCTCTAGAAAGCACACAACATCCCAGTATGGGGACTCTAGAAAGCACAGTACATTTTGTCACCCCCAACTTGGGGACTTTTGAAAGCAGGACTATAATGTGCAGGCTAGCTTTCTCAATGATCTCTCTGGAGTTTGGAATCTGAGATTGAGCTTGAGCACACTCACTGGAGAATCTCTCAAGTCTGTTTATTTCATGTCCTCCCAGCCATTATATACCGTAGTACAATTATATCACTACAGCATATTGAGCATGTGCCAACTGTAGAATCATTACATCACCATAATAAGTTCTTAGTATATGTGAACTAGAGAACCATTATCTTATCAACCACACTGAGTTAGCACACTGCTGTAAGCATCTTTGCTTCAAGTATACTTTTCTCAGAGTTCCCCAATATCTGTGTTCCTCTACACAGAACTCAACAGATAACTAGTCTGGTGCCTCATAAGCAATCTCTTTTGTATGTGTTTGTGTGTATGTATGTTGTATTTAAAAAAATTTATTGAAAGATTTTTGAACAGAATGACAGTATGCCTTATTGTTAGATGGGAGTAAAGTTTACTTCTCCTCCTTCCTCTAATGTATTACTTGTGTGACTAAATTACAAAAATGAAATAAATCAAATAAATCAAAGCATACTAAGATTCTAATGGAGGGATTTGATATATGGACATATATAATAAAATATGTCCTTAATCCATGACACAAAGTGCCCAAAGATTATGGATTCACATAGATCAAATCAATTTATTTGGGGAAATCAAAGGGTTACTATCTTTCATTGGATCATGTTTATACACTAGAGGTTTTCTATGGAGCAATATCCAAAACAACAGTTCAGATT
Organism: Sminthopsis crassicaudata; assembly: GCF_048593235.1. Taxonomy (NCBI): domain Eukaryota; kingdom Metazoa; phylum Chordata; class Mammalia; order Dasyuromorphia; family Dasyuridae; genus Sminthopsis; species Sminthopsis crassicaudata. The sequence goes on from NC_133622.1 coordinate 246,294,556, forward strand.
AGTTCATGTTCACAACTCTCACTCAGGCATTCAAGAGAAACTCCAGATTTAGAGTATAGAGAGTTGTTAACCTCCACCATCACAGAAAATGCATATAATCCAAAAGACTCAGGTGAGCCAGACATACAGAAGCAAATATTGTCCAAATACTAAATCATAGTATGTCAGACTTGTCACTTCTCATGTCCTTCTCCCTCTTGCTCTCAAAGGCAAAAACATTGAAAAATAATTCTTCCATGTTTATCTCAAACTTATACCAATAGAGTAACTCACAATGCTATTAAGATTGGTAAAGTCCAGATTTCTTGAGCACTCTTTCCATTAGCACAGGTTCAGTTCTTCACTGCTGAATTTTAGTGATTAATACCCAGCAGATTTCTTATTTTCTCTCTATTTTAACCCTTCAAAGTATACTCTGAGGCACTGAAACATCTTCATCCAAATCTGATTGATTTGAATAGATAGGCCAAGGGTAAGTGCTAAACAATCACTGAGAGAATTTGAGTCAATAACTAATAAATGGAAAAATTGTCATGCTTTATATTAATTATATTTTGGTGTATTATTTTTTCTCATCTTGCATCTTTTTTAAAAATAGCTTTTTATTTACAAGATATATAAATGGATACTTTTTCAATATTGACAGTTGCAAAATCTTTTGTTCCAACTTTTCCCCTCCTTCCCCCCCCATCCCCTCCTCCAGATGGCAGGCTGACCAATACATGTTAAATATGTTAAAGTATAAGTTAAATTTGGTGTATAATTTTTAAATAAAAATATCAAGCTATTATTTTTATTTTTAGTCTAGTTATTATCTTAGGCATGCAATAACTCACTCGTACACTCTCTTACTTTTTAATTGTTTCAAAGATGGACATTTCTTTCTTTGGAAAAAACATAGTTTTGATTATCTTGCCCAGTGCAACCTTGATTTTTGTGTTCCTCAGACTATAAATAATAGGATTCATAAATGGAGGCAAAATTGCATAAATCATTGAAATCAGAAGATTCTGCACTGGTGAAGTGTCTGATGAGGGACACAAGACTGTGACCATGAAAGTAAGAATGAATAAAAGGAAGATAATCAGTTGAGGTGAACAGGTAGATAAAGCCTTGTAACGCCCTTCCACAGAAGGCATTTTAAATACAGCAGAGAAGATATAAGTGTAGGATACAATTAAAAAGCCAAAGCAGATTAAAACTAAACCTGAACTGGCGACAAGTAGTACATGCTCAGTATCACGAACCTCAGGTGATGAGACCTTCAAGACATGAGGTATATCACAAAAAAACTGATGGATCACATTGGATCCTGAGAAAGGCAAACGGAACATGTTCCCTGTGTGTAGAGCTGAATACATGAGCCCTGTGACCCATGAACCAATTGTTGCCCAAAGACAACGGAATATTGTCATGGTAACCCCATAGTGCAAGGGGTGGCAAATGGCCACAAAGCGGTCATAGGACATTGTCATTAGCAAAGCAATTTCTGTTGCAGCAAAGAAGATAGAGAAGAAAACCTGAGCACAACAGCCCAGGAGAGAAATGGCTTGATTACCTGTCAGAGAATTCACAATGAATTTGGGAAGAGTGACTGAGATGCAGCCAAGATCCAACAAGGAAAGGTTGCTCAGAAAAAAATACATTGGAGAGTGAAGTTGTGGGTCAGTGACAATGGCAATGACAGTGAGGAGATTCCCCATCAGGGTTGCAATGTATATGAGCAAGAAAAGAATGGCATGCAACACCTGCAACTCTCGGATGCTGGAAAACTCCATAAGGAAGAATTCCATGATGATGGTATAATTGCTTTCGACTTCTGGGGTCTTGAAATTCATCTTGAAACAATATGAGTAGAGGATGCAAATTCTGGAAGGAGAGAATAGAAGCATTTTATTACACAGAAAAGCCATCAACTTCAATCTATTCTTGCTCAATATGATAGAAAAGCAACCAGAATGTTTTAAAAAGCCAATAATATGACCATCCTCCTGCAATCACATTCAATTCATCAAGTGAAAATATATTCCTCACTGTGCAAAAATGGCCTTATTGAATTGACTTACTCAATAGGACCTCTACTCCTGACCTGTCCTATGCATGTGTGCACATGCTTGCATACACACAAACACACACACACAAACACATGCATCACTATAATACCTACATTGATTTTTTGTAAAATACTTGCATGACCTGATACAAAACATGTACCTGAATACATAGATTCAGAGAAATCGTAGATGATTATATAGATAGACAGCTTATTGATTATTTTGTATTGCCAAACACATTGTGCTGGCTAAAACTTTAGTTTTCAGTAAGAATTCAGGCACCTTGACACTATCTGTATACACATATACATGTCAGTTTTCTAGAATGTCAAAGCTCTAGTGTCTGTTTCAGCCTCTTAGAAAGGAGAAATCTCTACTGAATGGGCTAGAAGCTCCTTAAAACATAACTGAAGAAGTTTTGAAATCATGGAGGAAGTCTTTTGGAGAGAACTCTTAAAGTGAATCACAAGGTTATAGATTCAGAGTTTTATGGGATTTTAGAAGTCATGGGCCCAATTCCCTTAATTAAAAAGCAGTATAGAAAGGTATGGAACTATTTTGAGTTGGTACAGGTAATGTGTTGCAAAACTAGTTTGTAATGTCAGATCTTTGGAAAGCAAATGTGGCACTTTCCTTCTGAATTACTCAATGGTATAGCCATCATTAGTTGTTTTAAGTCCTTTAATTTTTATTTTATTATTATTAGGTTAAAGCACTCTGTCTCCAGGAAAAGCAAACAAAAATCTTTGCAAGCATTAAGGAGTTATATTATTGTGTATTCTTGAAATTATTTGTTAGTGTAATATCAAAAACAAATTTGTCACTGGTTAAATATGGTTTTGACAGTATATTTCCTTGTCTTCTGTGCTCACTACTAGTCTGATTTACTGTGAAGACTTTTGTTTCCAATAGATTTACTGTATTGTGATCCAACTCTACATTCATCACTCTGACCTTATCAATTTAAATAATCCATTTCTTATCACATATTTGAAATCATTCTCTTGTTCTTCAAATAGATAGGCAGATAGATAGATGGATGGATGGATAGTTAAATGGATGGATTGCTACATACTTGATAGGTTATATGCATTATTTATTAATAACGTTTAATGAGATCTGTGATTTTATCAAAGTAGGAAGATATCAGGAAAGAAAATCTCTCCTGAAACTTCTGATATCAATCAATAATAATCTTCATTGGCTCAAGCTCCACAAAATAAAATGATAATGATAATATAATAATTATTGTATTTGCACTAAATATATTAAAAAAAAAAACTAGACTTTTGTAAATACTTTATCCAAAGGAACTCATCCACTGGGTGCTTATGCATAAGATAAGAACAGATCTTATTCCACTTGAATAAAAAATGTACATTTTATCCCAGTCTGAGTATCTGAAGTCATCTGAGCTATAAATGGAATATGTTTATGTATGATAGAACAACAATAATAACTACCTGGTACTCTTTTGCAAAATTTTTCTACAAAGATATTTTTCAGCTGAAACTCTGTGAAATGCTTCAAGTACGACACTCATGTTATGGATGAGAAATTAAAGTACATAGCAGTTAAATGATGTCCTCTGTTACACAACTACAATGCAAGGTTTTCAAATTTTTATACTCTATATTCCTTTATGCTATTAAAAACTATTGATAATATGTCCAAAGAGTTATATTTATGTGGGTTATGTTTATGGATATTTACCATATTCAAAATAAAAAACTAATTTTGAAGTTGTAGACCCTCTGAAAGGCTTTCAAAGACACCCAAGATTTTTTGGATCACACTTTGGGAAGCACTAGAGGAAGGATTAAGCTACAGTTTTCCTTAAATCAAGTCTGCCATACCATGATGACTCTTTTAAAGGGTAATTCCATAGGCAGAGTCCAAGCCCAAGATTTCTACGAACCACTTTATTAACTAAACAAATTGTCCATTCAGAAATGAAATATCAAACAAAATAATACCTGAGTGAAGAATTGTGTCATTTCTCCTTGCCAAAGTTCATATTGATTCCTTTTCTTTATCAAATGACAGGTGCTCAAAAGTATGCAAAAATTACCTCCATCTTCACTGAATTGGTTTTCTTCTCATTTGGAACTTCAGAGAGCAAGGGGAGCTGATACTGTCCCATGTGAGATTGCTAGATTTAATGAAATATTTGATGAACATAATATGAGTGAAAATATACTGCCCCATGTCCTTAGGAGAAATGCTTCCTGAAGTCCCCAGTAGAACCAATGTTACAATCTCATACATATTAGCCACAAATTCTTTGGCTTTTCACTTGAGTATAATTAATTGACTTAGAGGTCCTTTTATTAATAGCAGGGAGAAAGTAGTTCACTCTTTAATGTTATATGGTCCATTAGGACTTCTGTTTTTCCTGAAGATGTTCCATTCAAACCATGGTAATAGCTAACAGTAGTTAATATTTCCCTGATGCTACTTTGCAAAATATTTTATAAAGATCATGTTCATACCTCCAACAAACTCATGTTGTGGGTATTGCACCCATATTATGGATGAAAAATTGAAGCTCAGAGAGATTAAATGTCTTGTCCTCAGTATACAGCTTTTTATATCCTAGAGGAAGGATTTAAATTGCAGTTTTTCTAGCTTCAAGTCTACCATAGCATAACATAAGATCAATCCATACTTCTTACACTCACATACTAAACAAATTGGCCATTCAGAAATAGAATATCAAATAAAATAATACCTGAGTGAAGAGTTGTGGCATTTCTCCTTTCCAAAGTTCCTATTGATTGCTTTTCTTTACCACATCACCTGTACAATGATTACTTCTCTCCTCATTGTCTTGGTTCTATTCCCATTTGTGGCTTCAGAGAGCAAAGAAAGCTGAAACTGTACCACAAGAGGCTATTAGATTTGCTGAAATATTTGATGAACTTTATATGAGTGGAAATATAGTGTCTAGTATGCTTTAGAGAAATATTTTCTGAAGCCCCCAACAGAGCCAAAGTGATACTCCTCTCCTTAATCACAGATTCTCCAGCCTTTCCCTTGAGTATAATTAGTAGAAGTAGAGGTCCTTTTATTAATATCATGGAGAAAGATGTTCACCCTTTAATTTTATATGGTCCCTTAGGACTTCTGTAGTCCATGAGGATCTTCCTTTCAATCTGGTCCAAGATGCAAGTCCATTTAATTTGGTTTTTTTTTTTTTTAAGTGTACTTCAAAAGAGACTGATTTTCTTTGAAAAAAATATTGTGTATATTAAGATAATCAAATCTATCTGTCTACCTAACCTATGTTATGTATGTATTTATATGACTATATACACAGATACATGTATATACATATATATGTAGCATATATGTGTGTATATATTTATGCATATGTATTGTGTGTATATGCTTTGAATGTGCTTTTTCACATTCTTTATCAGATTTAATAGAATGCCTGCTGCATTAGAGTAGTAACTATGTTTCTGATTTTAAAAGATCCAATTGAAATAAATTTCCAGTTATCCCTTCCTTTTTTCCCCCTTTACCCAGCTCTCATCTTGGTCTTACCAAAGCACTATATTATTCCCTATTTAATAAACTGGACAAAAAGATCCCTTTCATATGGCCAAAAATGTATGGCAATTGCCCTTCCCTGCTCCCAAATTCCTAATTTTATTCTGCTAGTATTTACATGTATTGCAAATACTATACTTTGAATCAAAATCTTATCTACTAACATTTTAAGCTTGTTTTTATGAATGTACATGGATACAAACATATGATATGAATGAAACAAACAAAAGATATGAATGAAATATTAATTATTTGCCCCCCCAAATTCATACATTTTATCTATATAAAATAAATATATTATGTGTGTATACACAGATTTATTTATCATATTTATATGTATATAATACATAATATATACAATAAATGCATAATTACAAAGGTGATGACAAATGAGTTAGTCCTTTTCTTCTATTACAGTTTTGTTGAATTTTACCATCTCTCCCTACTGACATCAGTCAGATCTATGGACAAAAGAATTTGAAGGAGATTTTTATTCCTGAAAAGAAAGCCTAGAAAATTACAAGGGCAGAGCCAAAATAGTGGGATAGAGAAAGCATTCAACATTCCCAACATTCCCTGCAAATAATTTTAAAATAATGTCTCCAATCTAATTCTAGAATGCCAAAAGCAACAAGAGGTCAGAGTGAAACAGTCTTACAAGCCAAAACAACTTTGAAGTTTGGAAAAAGACAACTATGATGTAAGGGTGGAAGATAACTAAAGGGAGCATATGGATAAAATATCAGTGGTAGGATTTCATGGTGATTACAGAAGCAAAAGTAACTATGGGAGCTCTCAGACCAGAGATGGTAAAGGGACCTGACAAGTGAAAGAGACTTCAGGGGACTTTTTTGCTAAATCTGGATGCAGGACTATACACTGTGTGGCAATCCCATTGCATAAAACCACTTCTGAGTCAAAGTTTAGAAATAGGGAAGAACAGTTTCTATCATTAGGAGTAGAAGACCTTAGAGGAAGTGTCATTTAAAGGGATCAGTGACCCTTTCTAGGTAAAGACTAGGAGAGCATTGACCACATCTGTCCTGAAATCACAGGGGCTTGGAAGCCCCAAAGTCTTTCAAATGCCCAGAAATAGCTCTGAAAACTTCCATATATTTCTAAAATTACTCCACCAAGTCCCTTGTCTAGGTGAAATATAGTTTTTGAATCATCCTATTCAATGTCTATAATGCCTGGAGATCCCTTCATCAGTCAGTATCAAACAAGTCTATGTTCCTAGTTTGCTTCATCCCAAGCCTATTTTATTTTTCTGCAAATAAACTTTTTTATTCCATAAAAGTTTACTTTTTGTAAGTTGGCTTTCTTGAGAACTTTTTCATCTTTGATCCCATTTTCTTTTTCAGAAGCCACTCTGGAAAACCAAAGATACTTTTTGACTTTCTTAATGTTTCATCACTTAAAAGAAACTTATTTGGAGTTCCGTACTTCAGCACTGAGACAATTTGGATTGGAGATCTGATAAATAATATTATAAATAAAAATAACAAAAATTTCCCCTGAGGTATACTTATCAGTGTCAAAAATGTACACACTTTGGGTATGTGGTATCTGAATCATCTATTCTTTTTTTCTTGATTCTACTCCTTAGGCCAATCCATTCTGAAAAGAACTGCCTTTATTTAGCCATGTAATTTCAAGAGCATTGCTTCTCCAGCCTATAATTTACCGTGTTTCCCCGATAATAAGACACTGTCTTATTATTTTTTTGGGACTAAAAAACACCAGAGGGCTTATTTTCAGGGGAGGGCTTATTTTATCCTCCATCATGCCCCTTTTATCCTCCATCATGCCCATTTTAGCCTCCATCATGCCCCTTTTAGCCTCCATCATGCCCCCTGAGTGCTTATTTTATTCTCCATCGCTTACTGAACTTACCGAGTTTTTAGATGGTCCTGTCTCAGCTCTACTCCGCAGCGCTGCTCTCAGTAGCGCCAGCAAGCAAATCACCAGGGAAGAAGAGGATGACGCGCTCACTGCTGCAGCTCTGATTGGATGCAGCTCGGAGCGCGACGTGCGTTTCACCCGGGAGGGGAGGGCGGCGCTGCTTACTGAAGGTACCGCTACGCAGCATATAGCGCAGGGGATCACCATGATGACTGTTTTCATAGTAAGTTCGATAGGGCTTATTTTCGGGGGAGGGCTTATTTTAGCGGAATATTAAAGAGTATGTGGGTGTCTTATTTTCAGGATAGGTCTTATTATCGGGGAAACACGGTATTTACTCATTCTTGCAAAGAAGCCCTTAATCAGACTCTGGAACAGGGAAAAGCTCCCGTTTCTATTGATTATTCAGATCAAAATGGCCTTCAGCAATTTCTCTTGCCTTTCTGCATAACCTGAACATTCCTTCCTATCTTTTTCATTCCTATTCAACTAGCAAGTATTCTCTTAGCATAACAGGAGTGGTATTCCTGTTTTAGAATAAGTCAGGTGGTGGAGTGCTAGACCTAGAAATAGGAAGCTCTAAATTTTAAATCAAATTTTAGATTTGCAATGTCACTTTGAATCAGCTATTTAAACTCTGCCTATTTTAATTTCTTCATCCATAAGTAAGAATAATTATTGTAACTACATCCTAGGATTATCATGTGTATTAAATGAAATAATTTTGATAAAGAAATTTGCAAATCACAAAAGACTATGTAAATGCTAAATCTTTATTATCATCATCTTCTTCATCATATCTTTCATGAAATGAAACATGTCCAGATGCTGGTGCATTTCTCTTTCCTGGTGTCATAGAAAGAGTATTTTTCTTGTCCAGCTTATAATGAATTTATGATTATATCGGCCTTGTTACCTAGGAGGAAATGAAAAAATTCAAATCAAGATAGCTCAGCTTGCAGATAAAGTGCAGTCCCAGACTCAAAAGGAATTCTAACACTTAATCTCTCTGGAGAAGGAAACATTGAGGAGGGAACCCCAAAATTCTTAAAAAAGAAAACCTCCTCAGACTCTGCCTCAGGGAGGGGACTCCATCCTAAATACAAACAGTTTTCATCTTTGTTATCTGGCTCAGTCCAGAAACCCATTGAATTCAATTCAAATTCTAACTCTGGCTGAAACCCAGCCAGGAGCCAAGATGGGATTCTACCCACAAGCCCCTTCAGCTTGTAGCCAAAGACCTCTATTGTACTGGAGTCCTTTCTTTGTAGAGGTCCCAAACATAGCAGCCTTACACCTGCCATGTCAAAAGTTTTCTGCCCACTGGAACCACTCTGGCTCTGGTGTCTTCCTCTCCTTACCTAACACCTTTTAAACTTACTTTCAAACCCCATAATAAACCTCTTTTATCAATCTAGGTTTTTGGGTCTGTAAATTCCTTGCTCCACTCTGTATCCTTGTGCCAAATCCAAAGGGGTTGCAGAGGAGCTCCATTTGACTCCCTGTACCCCGAACCTGCTACTAGACCTCAATTAAACCTAATTTCATTTAGGTACCCCTTATCTAGATCTTATCAACATATCCTATTTCTATATATTGTTTTATCAAGCTCTCTCAAGTTTTTTCCCTTGCTAAGAGTTTCCATTTCTCTTATATTATCATAACATTGCACATTTATAATAAAATTGAGGTAAGCACCAAATTATGAGAAAGAAGGAAGGAAAGAGGAAGGAAAGAAAGGGAAGGAGGGAGAGAGAAAGGAAAGAAGCTGTCTTGCCTGCTCCTCAGCTCTTACTCAAAAAAGGGATTGTTTGTCCTTCATTCTTGAAGATGACTGTGATATCAGGGAGATGATACTACTTCATGCAAGTGATTTGATTTGATGGAGTTAGGGTGGGCAGGATTACCAGCCTTAATTTCCTCTCAGAGCAGACAAGTAAATAATGTAATCCTTGGGCTACATGTCGATAAGAATGATACTAAATGTGGAAAAGATAATCCTTCCCTAAAATATACTTATTTCCCAAAAATAAAACATACTTTAGTAATTTCTTATCTTATCATCCATTGTTTTTCTTGGTTAACCACACTTTTGTTTCCAATCCATTCTAGAAAGAACTTTTTTCATTTTAGAACAGAAATTTCAAGAGTCTTGTTTCTCCAGACCACAATTGCCCATTCCTATAAAATAGGCCTTGCTTAGAAACTTAGTTTCAAGGAGGCAGGATACATCTTCCACTTCTATTGATCATTCTAATCAAAATGGCCTTCAGCAGTTTCTCTTGCCTTTCTATACAGCTCCAATATTTCTTTCTATTCTGTTGATTCCAGTTTATCTAGGAAGTAATCTCTCAACTTATCTGGAGTGACACCCTTCTTCTAAAGTAAACTAGGTGTTGGAGTGCTAGACTTAGAAACAAGAAGATCTGAGTCAAATCAAGTCTCAGACTTTTATTTGCTGTATAGCCTTAGACTAGTTACTTGACCAAAATTATAGATTTTTCAACCATAAAGAAGGATAATAATTGTGCCTACACAGGCACATCCCAGGATCATCATGTGTACAAAATGAAATAATCTTGGTAAGGAACTTTGCATATTATAAAGTGTTATATACATTATATTTTCATCAGCATCATCTTCATCATCATCAGCTTTAGTATCATCTCTTTCATGAGATGATACTTATCCAAACTCTAATGCATATCTCTCACCTGGTGTCCTAGAAAGAGTATATTTCTTGACCACTTACCAATGCAAGATGATCATATCAAAACCTTTGTCCAGGAGGAAATGGGGAAATTCAAACAAATTTCTCCCTTATTTTGTCTCCACACCCACCTAATCTAAATCTAGTCCTCTTTAAAGTCCTTCTCCTGTTTTCTTACCTACCTATCTAAATCTAGAAGTCTAGAAAGACTTCTAATCCTCTGCAGATGTATGTTTCTAATTTTTTTCCTGCTTCAACCCAGATGAGAGTAAGGAGCTAATGTTACCAGTCTTCTACACATGCCACATTCTTCTGTATTGGTTCTTTCTTCCCACCAATTTTACTTTTTAGAATTACTGAACCATCCACAACTCGACCCTAGCCTTTTCTTCAAACTACCTTAATTAGAAGAATAAGTTTAAGAATTCAAATAGCATTTCCCTGTATTGTAATTAAGTGCCTTATAATTAGTCTAATGATTTCCTTATATTTCTTCTGGTTCCTTTACATCAAATCTTCCATTTAGTTCTGTTATATTTGTTACAAATATCTAAAAGTCAACACATCAAACATCCATATTTTTTTCATTCAAAATTTTACTCAATTTTGATGGATAAATTATTCTTGGGAGTGAGTTCATCTTCTTTCTTCTTTGAAATATAATGTTCCAAGACTTATGTTCTTTTAGTATAGAACTTTCTAGATTTGTTAAAATACAGATTGTTTTCCTTCAGTATTTAAATTCTTTTTATTCCTTATTCCTTGAAACATTTTCTATTTAATCTGGGAATTCTGAAACTTGTCTAAGATATTAGTGTAAGTGTTCTCCCTGGGTTCTCTTTCAGGTGCTAATCAGTGAATTCTTTCCAATTCCACTTAATTTTCTTGTTCTAGAATGTTAGAGCAAATTTCCAAAATAATTTCTTACAATATTGCATCCAGATTCTTTTGTTTTAGTATAACTTTGAGGTAATCTGATAATTTGTATAGTGTTCCTGCTTGATATATTTTCCAGATTAGTTGTTTTTCTAATTAGATGTTTTAGATTTTTTCCCCCAGTTTTCCTAGATTTATTATTTCTAGATAAGATCATTTGGGTTCTACTTACTGAATTTTGGTTTTCAAGGGATTATTTTTTTCCTTAAGACTTTGTATTTCTTTTTCCAATTATTCAATTTTCTTTCCATAATTTTCTTGAATTTGCTTTTGTTTATTTTCTAACTTTTCTTCATTGTATCTTATTTGACTTTTAGATTTCTTTTTAAGTTCTTCTGATGAGAATTAGGTAAGGGGTAACCCCTTTTGGTTCGGTGCAAGGATACATAGTTAAATGCAGTTTAGTTACAGCACAGAGTCCCCTGTAAAGGAATTTACAGGTCCAAAAACTTAGATTGATAAAAAAAGGTTTATTGTAGGGGTTTGGAAGTAAGGGCAAAGGTAGAAATACACCAGGACCAGAGCTGGCGCTGGATGGACAGGAACCCTTACATGGCCAGAAGGATACCTGCAAAGAATGGGCTCCAGGGTTCTCTTTTTTATAATGGGGTTGGGGAAACATGAGCAGATCATTAGAGTGGGGACTGGGAAAGCCCAAGTTGGCTCAGATCGGGTGGGGGCTGGGAAAGCCTGGATATCATTGGAATTCAAAAAGATACTTTGGACCAGGATTTGTGAATCAAAGGTCCTCCTAGTCTCTTCAGCCATGGGGGTTGGGAATCAGAAAGGAATCTTAAAGGGACTTCAACCCACATCACTTCCATGACTAATTTTTGAACTTTTGACAATTAAATCTAAATTTTTTGCATAGGAGTGGCTTTTTTAAACCTCTTTATATTCCCCTCAATCCAAATTTTCTTTTACACCAAAGTATGGTCAGGTCCTTTTTCCATTGCTTATTCATTTTATTTTTAATTTGTCTTATTTTATTTTTAGCAGCTTAATATTTCTATCAAGTTTTTAAAATTGATTTTCTCCTTTTCTTTATTTTTAAATGATTATTTATTTAAAAAAATTAGCAAATAGAAAAAAAATGCAACAATGGTGAAAAGATTCCCCATCAAGGCTGCTAGTTCCATCACCAGAAACAATACAGTGTGTAAGAGCTGTACCTTCCCCATGTTCTGTGACCTGGAATACACCATTAAGACAAGATTAATTTTCCTTTCTATCCTTATGGAGTGTAAAGTCTAATAACTGATTAAGTTGTCTCTCAGACATGACAAATTATAACCACAAAAATCATGAAAAATGACAGTGGGTAAATGCATTTGAGATTGGAAAGCTAAGTTTTATGACTATCTGAGGAAAAAGGTTTGGGCAAGAATGAGTCAACTACTTAATGAGGACCCGGAAATGCTGACTTCATTACCAGCTCAACTCAGGCCCTGGACTCCATAAGGTCCTTACTAGCATAATTGTCACTTTGCAAGTACCACAATTTCCATATTTTCATGATTGAAATTTCAAATTTTGTCAGTTGAAGTACACAAGATCACTTCAAGAGAATACTTTTTGTACCAATTGACTGAATTGTATGCTATTGGAAAGGAAACAGAAAACCCACCAAGAGACAAAAGACATTTATACTTCTAGATGCAATAGAAAATTAAATACAGTAAGCATGAAGAGAAAAATAATATAGGTAATTAGGATATAATAAAAATGACTTGTAGCTTGAGAGATGAGAAAAGATTTTGTAGAAAATCATAACTTCCATACAGATGTGGAGTGACTATAAGGGTCATCAAACCCAATCTTCTCACTTTACTCTTGAGCAAACTGAAGTTTAATTTTCTAGAGGACTACTATACACACATGAGTGTGTATGTATATGTATAAATATTTGTGTGTATTTGTGTATACATATATGTGTGTGCATATATATTTACATATATATATATATATATATATATATATTTGAATGATGACTAGATTTTCAACATGCAAAGAAGGAGAAAGTTATGAGCATCATAAAAATAGGTAGAAGCAAAATAGTGAGTGAAAAAGCAAGTAATATGTTAAGGAGAGAGTGCAGAAACCTCCTGATTGCTGCTTTTGGTTAAATTTACCTACTATTGGCCAGCGCTATCCATTCCTCTGAGGACATTGTTGCCCAAAGATAATAGGCTGGTGTCATGATAATGCCAGTATAGACAATAACCACTTGCAGATTGGGTTTATTTATATGAAAATGATGATATCTTCACACCATCCCATGTAACATTTCAGCTAAGGGGCTGTTTTCTTGGTGTTATTATTTTTGTTTCCATCTCTCCCTGTTTTAGGCTACCTCAAGTGTTACCTTACACATTTGACATGCCAGATATATATTCTTCTTCTTTTTTTTATTAATTTTTTTATAGTTATAACATTTTCTTTGACAGTACATATGCAAATTTTTTTTTTTTTTACAACATTATCCCTTGTACTCCCTTCTGTTCTGAATTTTTCCCCTCCTACCCTCCCCCTCTCCCCTAGATGGCAGGCATTCCCATACATATTAAGCAGATACATATTCTTCAGTGTTTTTAAGTTTTCAAGGATGAATGTTTCTTTCTTTTTTTTTTTTTAATTATAGCTTTTTACTTAAAAGATATATGCATAGGTAATTTTTCACCATTGACAATTACAAAACATTTTGTTCCAACTTTTCCCTTCCTTCCCCCTACTCTCTCCCCCTGATGGCAGGTTGACCAAGACATGTTAAATATCTTAAAGTATAAGTTAAATACCATATATGTATGTATACATGTCCAAACAGTTATTTTGCTGTACAAAAAGAATGGGACTTTTAAATACTGTACAATTAGCCTGTGAAAGAAATCAAAAATGCAGGCGGACAAAAATAGAGGGATTGGGAATTCTATGTAGTGGTTCACACTCACTCCTGCTGGGTATAGCTGGTTCAGTTCATTACTGCTCTATTGGAACTGATTTGGTTCATCTCATTGTTGAAAAGGGCCACGTCCATCAGAATTGATCATCATATAGTATTGTTGAAGCATACCACGATCTCCTGGTCCTGCTCATTTCACTCAGCATCAGTTCATGTAAGTTTCTCCAGGCCTTTCTGAAATCATCCTGCTGGTCATTTCTTACAGAACAATAATATTCCATAATATTCATATAACACAATTTCTTCAGCCATTCTCCAATTGATGGGCATCCACTCAGTTTCCAGTTTCTGTCACTACAAAGAGGGCTGCCACAAATTGAATGTTTCTTTCTTGAGAAAAAATATTCTCTTGATCATCTTGCCCATGGCAGCTGTGACCTTCTGGTTCCTCAGGCTATAGATGAGAGGGTTCAACAAGGGAGGCAGTGTTGTGTAGGCCATTGCAAGTAAAAGGTTTTGGATAGGTGATGTGTCTGATGTGTTCTTGAAGATAGCAATCATTGAAGAAGAGAAAAATAACATGATGATCATCAACTGAGGGGAGCATGTGGAAATGGCCTTGTAGCGTCCTTCCACAGAAGGAATCTTGAGCACACTGGAGAAGATGCGGGCATAGGATGCAATTAAAAAGACCAAGCAGAAAAAGAAAAAACATGAACTAGCTGCAATTAATATAAGCTCAGTGTTAAACACATCAGAGGTTGAGACTTTCAAGACATGAGGAACATCACAGAAAAACTGGTGGATCACATTGGATCCTGAGAAGGGCAGCCGGAACATGTTCCCTAGGTGTACAGCTGAATAAAGAAACCCACTGATCCATGAGCCAGCTGCTGCCCAGAGACAACGTGCTGGGGTCATGATGATGCCATAGTGGAGGGGCTGGCAGATGGCCACAAAGCGGTCATAGGACATGGCCACAAGTAAAGCAAACTCTGTGGCTGCAAAAAAATTAAAGAAAAAGACCTGGGCAGCACATCCCAGGAGGGACAGAGACTGAATGCCACACAAGGAATTCACAATGAATTTAGGAAGTGTGACTGAGATGTTGCCAATATCCAGCAGGGATAAGTTACTCAGGAAAAAATACATAGGACAGTGAAGGTGTGGGTCAGTGATAATTGCAGCACAGGTGAGAAGATTCCCCAGGAGGGCTGCCAGGTATATCAGCAGGAACAGTGCACCGTGTAAGACCTGCAGCTCATGCGTGCTGAAAAACTCCATGAGGAGGAATTCTGTGATGACTGAGAAGTTGCCCATCCTGCTGCAGTGCTGTAACTTAACTGAAAATAAATGCAAATTTAAGTATCAGGGAGGCCCAAAATTTGAAAAGAAGAAAGAATTGAAATACTTATTCAGAATAATTTGTAGCAACAATGAGACTAATTCTAATAATTCTGGAATAGAGTTTGAAATAATTAACCCTGGATAATTGCCAGAGGAATTTATTCATGATAAACTTTAGGAAAGTGAACTCCTACAAAGATAATAGAGAGAATATCACCCCCAAAGGTGGAAATGGATTTTGTTCTTGTGCACATACACATATACACACATGTGCGTGAGCTTATACATAATACATTTATACATATATAAATACATGCAATTGTTTACATACATTTATGTACATGGCTTTCTCTATATATACACATAGATACTCCTATATCTACCTGTTCATCTATATATCTATATCTATGTATAAATTTTAATTTGAGAAAGAGAGCAAAAGTAAGAAAGAAAAAGAAAAAAGAGTGAGCAAGAAAGAGAATGAAAGAGAGAGAGAGACAGAGAGATAAAGATAAATACACAGAGAGAGGCATAGAAAGAGAAATAGAGAGAAACACAGAGAGGGACATATAGAGAAGAGCACAGAGAGAGACAGAGAGAGTCAAACAGAGAGACAGAGAGAAACTCTGTGTGTGTGTGTGTGTGTGTGTGTGTGTGTGTGTGTGTGTGTGTGTGTGTGTGTGAAGGGGGGGGGGAGAATGTGAGGAAGGAAAGGAGAAGGAGGGAGAGGAAGGAAGTTGAGGGAATGATTATTATTTCAACTTCATATGCCATAAAGTTGTGCTCACAAAATTTGTTTCAAAGCACTCAGACTTAATATACAATTAAGATAATTTTATTGGTAATATTTTCTCATAGGATGATAAAACAGGCCCCAAACTGATTCTGTTTTTTTCCACAAAGTAACTAAGACCATTAGTTTTAAAGTCAGAACCTGAAACCAATTAAAAATGCAGAGTCCCTCATAAAGAAAAAAATGTATAAATACAAATAACTATGTCGATGTTGTCATTTTTCAGTTGCTAATCTTATCTCTCTAGTCCATTTTTCATGTACTTGACAAGCATTTCAAGAGCTCTGATTCTGAGTTTATAGGTAAGCAACTGCTCAGATGCTATTCATTCTTGCTAAGACTGTCCACATTAGAAACTTAGCTTTCAGGAAAAAAAAAAAAAAAAACAAACCCAAAAAAACCAGATGTTCCATTTCTGTTCCCAAACTTGAATGGCCATCTTCACCAGACTTTTTGTTCATCAGGTAAAAAATACCCACCTGAATAAATTCCTCTTTTATTCTCACTTTAAATCTTTTCTGGGTAAGATTTCTCCTTTTTCTTCCGAGGACATCTCTCCCCTAGTTAGAGAAAACCTAGGCAGAAGCTAGCGCATGTCTCTTGTCTGATTTGATGATCAAAATATGGAACTGGAAATATAAGAAATGTGATTTTCAGAGTTAATTTTATCCTTTCCTAAGAATTTCACTGTTACTCTTTCATTTTTCCTTCTTAGCACCAAACCAAGCATCTAGAACATTAGCAGTCTTGACAATATAATCTGCACTGCCCCTAGCAGACCCAATACTTTTGATTACTATAATCTCTGCATGATATTTCTTGTGTAAAAGGAATCTATTTCCCCAGATATGAAGGTGAAGTAATTTACTCTGAAAAGGAATCAGTAATGGATTTGTGATTTTATTTCTATAGGCACCCAATGGAGAGAATCTATATTTACCAATGCAGATGGACAAGACATGAGAGAACGATGGAAAGGATAGAGATTGAGAGAAACAGACATAGGACTAAATATATGGATTTGGAAGAACACATATAGAGAGATAGATGACAGAGAAATAAATGGATACATATATAAATAGTTCCTATAGACAGCAGCAGAGGTATTGCTGAAAGGATATAGAAACATACATATGTGTATGAATTGTGTGTTTATATAAACACGAATGTTTTTTACAGACATAAATACATATGACTTGTGTATAATTAAGATACAGGAAATTTTGTTTATAGATTCACATATATGTGTTTGAATATATGGAAATAGAGACAGAGGTGATCAATATATTAGATAGATAGATGGATAAATATATTAGAGAGAGATGAATGAGACAGATAAATGATAATTGATATACACATAGATACATAGATACATAGATCAGCTTGTATTACCATTCCAGTTAACAAACCTACTTCTTGACCTCATCAACTTTCCCAATGTTTTCCTCAAATCTTAATTCCCAAGTCAACATTAGAATCATTTCTCCAATCTTCCAAATACCCCTTCATTTATTCTCACAGTTCAACCATTTAAACAGCATTGCCAAATTTCAGTGCCCTTGAATTCAATGACCAGACATATGCTTACCTCCTGTCTTATAGATATAACTATATGCAGTCACCTGTAGCAGACATACACTTTTACACACACATACACACACACACACACACACACACACTCATTACTACATAAACAAAATACATATTGTTGTGCTCCAGGCATCTCTTTCCCTCACTATAACTAAAAGTGAGACAAAAGAAATAGCCCTAGAATTCTCAAAGGATAACATAATAAAGCACACCTATAGAGGTTTCTAGGTCATATCAGCACTCTACAGATTTTAATTTTCATTGAGAAATGAGTGACATTTACTTTATTTCCTGCACATTTAATTGTCCATTTTCCAGTCAGAAAAAGTTAGGAAATCTAGTGTCTACATCAAGCCATTTAAAATTGGTTTTTACCTGAAGGAGTTACTGAAGATCATATATTTTGAAAATACTTGGGGAATTCCTGAGACCTTCAGTGAAGTACATCATCTCTAGTTGAATAGCTCCGATCACAGGAGCAGAAACTCAAAACTGGAAGAAAACTTAGAGCTCAATTATCCAAGTGATTTATTTACAAAGGAATAACAGAGACATGAAGTGATTACCTCTCAGTTTCCCAGTTTGTAAATCACAAAGCCAGGGTTAAAAATTGTATTCTGTTTCCCGATTCAGCACTCCCTCTAGTGAATTTATTCAAAAGTACAACCCATCTTTTCTGCAATAAAAATTAAGTTGAAGATGAGGGGATGGAAGAAATACAGAGGAAGTCAGAACTGACACATACCTCCCATGTCCTTCAGTAATTTTTGAAATGCTCCATCATAAAGGTTAAGCTACAGATAAAGTGCAGCAAGGCATTGATTGTCCTTCTTGCCCAGCACTCTTAATGAAAGGTAACTGGGATCTATCATCATAGGGAAAAAACACAGTTATGACTCACGTTTCCATAGCATTTTGGACATTCACAAGGTATGTTACATATATTATCTCTGATGAGCCTCAACATGACTATATGAGTAACAAACTTGCACATGTTATAGCTATGTAAAAGGGGCTCAGAGAGGCTGAGGCTTATGCATAGTCAAGTTACAGTAAGTTAATAAGCACTTATTAAGAGTCTACTCTCTCCCAGACTATGTGGTTAACACTGGGATTACAAAGAAAAGCAAAAACAGTCCTGATCTCCCAAAATTTACCATCAATTGGGAGTGGAAAAAAGAATGTACAGATGATATTGACAGGAACAATTGGACATAATCTCAGAAGAAAACCAAATTTGCAAAAGTGCCAAAAGCAGAACTCAGACTAAGGTCTTATTTAATTCCAACCTACCATACTACCCACATGGTGATGTCAAATTACCTCTGAGAATAAAAAGAATTACTGAGAAATCATTCCCATGATTTTTTTTTTTAATTTTCAACCTTTTCATTCTCTTGGTTTTTCAGTTTTGTGAGTGATAGAAATAATCCAGTGGTTTCCATGTCTAATTAATTCAAGAGATGGCAGTTAGAAGTAACACAACCTTTTGAATTCTGAAATGCCATCTCATAAATAATCAAGGCTTCTACTTGGTGATGTCATTCCCATGATTTTGACTTCACACATTAAGCACTTGAACAAACTGACTAGCCACAAAGAAAAATAATCATAACCATCATAAAAACACAATATCTGATGTGAATATATTTTTGCATATGATGCCATTGTCCATTGCATTCTCTACACACTAAACATTTCTAAACAATAATCTGGAGACTATCTTTTTTCCTCACCAGTTGATTCCATTTTTCCTGGTAGAGTCAAAAGTATGTCAAGGTACTCAAAATCTAAATCTCTGAACCTGCAGGCATTGTGAAGATTTTTTGGTAATTCTCATAGAACTATGAAATATATTGCCTAGTGTCTTTGGAAAAAAGTGTTGTGAAATCACCAGATATTTAAGGTAAACATCATCATGCCCTTGGTTTCTGACCCATCCCTTGAGTATAATTAGATGTGGCATAATCTCTTTTCATAAACAACAAAGTGAAAACTGTTCTCCCTTAATCTCATTAAATACCAGGCAACAATTATGTTTGTGTTTTTTTTGTTTTGTTTTGTTTTGTTTGGTTTTTTTGTATTAGCAAGGAAGTGGATAATGAGTAGGTGTCCATCATTGGGGAATGACTAAATAAATTATGGTCTATGATTGTAATAGAATTTTTAAAAATTTTAAAGCTTTTTATTTTCAAAATATATGCATAGATACTTTTCAACATTCATCCTTACAAAAGCTTGTGTTCCTATGCTCAAAAAATTATCAAAATGAGCATACCCTTTGATATAGCAGTGTTACTACTGGGCTTATATCTCAAAGAGATCTTAAAGAAGGGAAAGGGACCCAAATGTACAAGAATGTTTGTGGCAGCCCTTTTTGTAGTGGCCAGAAACTGGAAACTGAGGGGATGCCCATCAGTTGTAAAATAGCTGAATAAATTGTGGTATATGAATATTATGGAATATTATTGTTCTGTAAGAAATGACCAACAAGATGATTTCAGAAAGGCCTGGAGAGACTTACATGAACTGATGCTGAGGGAAATGAACAGGACCAGGAGATCGTTGTATACTTCAACAACAATACTATATGATGATTAATTCTGATGTACGTGGACCTCTTCAACAATGAGAAGAACCAAATCAGTTCCAATAGTGCAGTAATGAACTGAACCAGCTACACCCAGCGAAAGAACTCTGGGAGATGAGTGTGAACCACTACATAGAATTCCCAATCCCTCTATTTTTGTCTGCCTGCATTTTTGATTTCCTTCACAGGCTAATTGTACACTGTTTCAAAGTCTGATTCTTTTTGTACATATATTATATTTAATTTATACTTTAACATATTTAACATATATTGATCAACCTGCCCTCTGAGGGAGGGGGGTGGGGGAAAGGAGGGGAAAAATTGGAAAAAATTCAGAATAAAAAACAAATTTTCTATGGCAAAAACAACAACAACAACAACAAAAACCAAACAACCTTGTGTTCCAATTTTATTCCTCCTTCCTTTTCCCTACTCCCTCCTCTAAATAGCAAATGTTAAACATGGACAATTCTTCTATACATAATTCCACAATTATCATGCTGCACAAGAAAAATCAAATTCAAAAGAGAAAAAATAAGAACAAAAACAAAATATAAGCTGTTGCGAGCTGTCGTCTCTAGAAGCTGCTGGATCGCTCTCTGGGAAGAGATCTGCTGTGTCTACTCAAATCTCTCAGACAGATTCTTCTTCCTGTAGTGAACTATTGTCTCCAGGTAGTTGCTGTTAACTCTTGTCCTTAGAAGTGACTTCCCTTCCTGCAGAGAGCCCCGTCAAGCCTGATGCAATGCAGA
The DNA here is from genome assembly GCF_048593235.1 of Sminthopsis crassicaudata. Classification (NCBI taxonomy): domain Eukaryota; kingdom Metazoa; phylum Chordata; class Mammalia; order Dasyuromorphia; family Dasyuridae; genus Sminthopsis; species Sminthopsis crassicaudata. The sequence continues at coordinate 246,315,687 of NC_133622.1, forward strand.
GTCTTTCTCTTGAATCCTGGCTCTGAATCTCCTCCAGCTCTTATCCTTCTCCAGGCCGATCTGCTCTCTGCGCCCAGTGCTGTCTCTTTTATCCTCCCAGAGAATGGGCGTGGGATAATGCAAGGGCTTCTGGGAAGAACCACCCCAGCCAATGAGCTTGCCCCCTCTATCAAGTCAACCTGAGTTCTCACCTTGTAATTGTCCAGAAAACCTGAATTCTCACCTTGTCACTATCCAGACAACCTCAGTTCTCACTTAGTAATCCTAACATCTCCCCCTTTCTTTTGATTTAGAACATAGGACAGTCATGACCTTGAAACATAAATCCATCAATATGGGAAGTATTACAGATAATTACATAAATTACATAAGCACATAGTAACATAGTAATATAACACATGCTAGAAGTATATAACATAATCAAATAATCATAAATTGAAAATTTATAAATGTCCATAAGTCCATTGTCCATTAGTCTCATCTTGTGTGAGGAAGTCCAATGATTCCTGCTGGTTTTTAAAGTTCTTTAACAGTCTTCTTATTATCCATGCTCTTTCAGTGTCAGATGTTTCTTAGATCTTCTCCTTTATTTTGAGGTCTTTCTCTTTTTCTGTCTCTCTCTGATGGATAAGGCGAATATGACTCGTTGGCACCCATCTGATTCCTTCTCCTGCTGAAGAAATACAAGCAAACCCTCTCCCCCAGGCAGTTAACCTATCTGGTCCCTTCCATTCACCACTTTCTGGATCTCTCCACATCACCTGGCGATTATCTAAGGACAGTGGAGATGCTCGCACTGGACACTGCCCTTCTGGTGGGTTATAAAACCTGTCTGCCGGAGCCAGTGCATCTTTGTCAAAAATTAGAAAATTAATGGTATAGAGAACTAAATTTAGAAGTTCCCTAGGGCTACCTGTGGCTCCCCCTTTCTTTTGTTTTTGGAGGAGTGTCTTAATATCTCTGTTTCTTCTCTCTACTATTGCCTGCCCTTGAGGATTAAAGGGTATGCCCGTGGTATGTAAAATCTTATACTGTGCACAAAAGTGTGTAAAATGTTTGGACGTATATGCAGGTCCATTGTCTGTTTTTATTGCTTGTGGCACACCCATAATTGCAAAAGCTTGTATAAGGAATTCAGTGACCACTCGGGCTGTCTCTTTTGCTGCTGGCATTGCAAATGTGAATCCTGAAAAGGTGTCTACCACGACATGAATAAAAGATAGACGACCAAAAGATTTATAATGGGTCACATCCATTTGCCAGATTTCATTGGGTCTCAAACCACGAGGATTCTTCCCTGGAGGGAGAGTAGGAGCATGGAAAGGAAGACAAGCTGTACAGCTTTTTACTATGCTCCTAGCTTCCTCTCTTGTGATTCCAAATTGTAAACGTAAAGCTCGAGCAGCCTGATGATATTTAGAATGAGATTCTTGTGCTTCCTGAAATAAAGGACTACTGGCTAACATGGTTAGAAGGCTATCTGCCTTTGAATTTCCATCAAAAATGGGACCTGGAAGTCCACTATGTGAGTGGACATGCAAGATATAAATCTTGCCTGGATGTTTTCTCACTTGCTCTTGAAGTTCCTTAAAGAGCTGATAAATATTAGAGGCTGCAAATTTTATTTGGGCTGTGGCAATTCTTTGTACTACACCTACTGAATAGGCTGAATCAGTAATTATATTTACGTCTCCTGGGTAATAAGTAAGAGCTAACATGATAGCAAATAATTCATTCTGTTGAGTGGATTGAAAAGGAGTCCTGATTACTCTCTTTATGGTTAAATCATGAGAGTATAAGGCACAAATATTTTCTTTGGAGGCATCTGTAAAGATTGTTGGTCCTTTAAGAGGAACCTTAGAAACCTTTTCTTCAAAAATCCATCGCCAATTATGTAGTAGCCGGGTAATCTTTAATGGAGATCCATGTGCAAAATTTGGAGCGGTGGCCAATAAAATTTGCCATTCTGGGATGGTCTCACAGCATACATTAATCTGTGCGTTAGTATAGAATGTGTATATTTTTTCAGGACTTATCCCAGATAATTGTGTTACTCTCTTAATAGCCTTTAATAAAATCCTAGCCACAAGCACTGGGTAAGGTGTAAGGCTTTGTTCTGGTTGTGCTGGGAGGTTCACCCACTCAATCACTCTGTCTCCTTGATGAAGGACTGCTGTGGGTGCCTCTTTTGTAGCAAAAACTGATATTTCCAAGGGTTTTTGAGTGACTCTTTCAACCACATTGGATAAAGCCAGTTCAACTTCTCTCAAAGCCTTTTGTGCTTCTTTTGTAAGCTGGCGTGGTGAATTTAAAGCACTGTCTCCCCTTAAAATGTTAGGATGTTAGGATGTTAGGATGTTAGGATTACTAAGTGAGAACTCGGGTTGTCTGGACAGTGACGAGGTGAGAATTCAGGTTGGACAATTACAAGGTGAGAACTCAGGTTGACTTGATGGAAGGAGTAGGCTCATTGGCTGAGGTGGTTCTTCCCAGAAGCCCTTGCATTATCCCACGCCCATTCTCTGGGAGAATAAAAGAGAGGACTCCCAGAGATAAAAAGAAGACTCTGAATTGCATCAGGCTTGAATTTTACATAATTCATGAAATTCTGAAAGCCATAATAAATTTTCTCCAGGTTCCAGGCATATCCTTGCTATGGATTTCCAATCATTCGGGGTTAGGACTTCATAAGACAAACCATCTAGTAACATTTTGACATAAGCTGATGTAGCCCCATAAAGGGTACAACCTTTTTTCAAATCCTTAATTTTATTCAAATCTAAAGGTGCATATCTTCTCCTTTTTTTACCTACAGAGTCAGTATTTTCAATCACAGGATATGCATGTATAAAATCACTTATATCCTGTCCTTCTCTCTTAGCTTTAACCAATGCTTTTTCTAATCTTGTCATAGGCTTAGGCTGCTTCACAGGCAATTCTGTTTGTGTTTCTGCCTCTTCCCCTCCTTCTTCCTCCACCTCTGAAGGTGGGGTTGATGTGGGCCTGTCAATAATCTGTTCTCTAGGCAGAGTTGAAGCTTCTTCAAGAGAATCATACCATAATTCCTCATTTAAATCCTCTTGCTCTAGGGAAAGATCTTGATCTTTCCTTTTTTCCTCACACTTCCTCCTCTGTTCATTTTTAGAACTTTTCCTTCTCCTACAACTTGCTTGATAGTTTAAGGCTAATTGAACTATGTTGTAGATATAAAATACTTCTGCAGAAATTGAACGAGGCCCATTTTTTGCTTGAAATTCTTTCATTTCATATCCCACTAGCTTCCATTTATCTACATCTATCTTTTCTTCCTCTAAGAACCAAGGGGATGTGCTTCTTAATGCAGCCAAGAGTTTAGCAATCTGTACCCAGGTTACAAGTAAACTCTGCTCCTCAATTATGTTGATTATACTCTCTATAGTACCACTCCTGAATGGGGGTGGAGCTGAGGTTGCTTCTGGGGCTGGGGATGAGTCGGCTGAGGTCCAGGGATTGAATATAGCTAACATCTGCCCCATTTCAGCTATAAGAGATTCCTGGTTTAGCCCTTAACAAGTTAAGTTCCTTATTTATCTATTAGCACGCTCACTTAATCTTTAACAAAGTTTCCTCGTTACTCACGGTTCTGGGTCAGAGAGACTGAGATCTAGATCGGAAGCTTTTCCACTGGAATCAGGACCGTGTCTGTCCCTGTTCGGGCGCCAAATTGCGAAGGTCTGGTCTAGCTCTTCTTGTCAGGATAAGCAAATGTCCTTGCCCCACGTTGGGCGCCAATTGTTGCGAGCTGTCGTCTCTAGAAGCTGCTGGATCGCTCTCTGGGAAGAGATCTGCTGTGTCTACTCAAATCTCTCAGACAGATTCTTCTTCCTGTAGTGAACCGTTGTCTCCAGGTAGTTGCTGTTAACTCTTGTCCTTAGAAGTGACTTCCCTTCCTGCAGAGAGCCCCATCAAGCCTGATGCAATGCAGAGTCTTTCTCTTGAATCCTGGCTCTGAATCTCCTCCAGCTCTTATCCTTCTCCAGGCCGATCTGCTCTCTGCGCCCAGTGCTGTCTCTTTTATCCTCCCAGAGAATGGGCGTGGGATAATGCAAGGGCTTCTGGGAAGAACCACCCCAGCCAATGAGCTTGCCCCCTCTATCAAGTCAACCTGAGTTCTCACCTTGTAATTGTCCAGAAAACCTGAATTCTCACCTTGTCACTATCCAGACAACCTCAGTTCTCACTTAGTAATCCTAACAATAAGCAACAACAAAAAAGTGAAAATATATTGTGATCCACACTTAGACCCCCCCCCCCCAGTTTTCTGTCTGGGTGCAGACGGTTCTCTCTATCATAGGACCATTGGAAATGGCTTGAATCACCTTAGGGTTGAAAAGAACCATGTCTATTGGAATTGATCATTTTATAATCTTATTGTTACTGTGTACAATGATTTCCTGGTTCTGCTCATTTCATTTAGCATCAGTTCATAAAAGTTTCTCTAGGCCTTTTTGAAATCACCCTGCTGATCATTTCTTATATAACATTCACTTTCCATAACTTATTCAATAATTTCCCAACTGATGGGTATCCATTCGATTTCCAGTTTCTTGCTGCTACAAAAAGGGCTGCTACAATCATTTTTGCACATATTGATCCTTTTCCCCTCTTTTATGATCTCTTTAGGATACAGCCCCATAGAGACACTGCTAGATCAAAGGGCATGCATAATTCGGTAGTCTTTTGGGCACAGTTCCATATTGCTCTCTAGAATGGTTGGATCAGTTCACAGTATATTAGTGTCTCAGTTTTCCCACATTCCCTCCAACCTTCATCATTTTCTTTTCCTGTCATTTTAGCCAATCTGAGAATTGTGTAGCTATACCTGAGAGTTGTATTAATTTGCATCTCACTGGTCAATAGTGATTTAGAGTATTTTTTCATATTAGAAATGGTTTTACTTTCTTCATCTGAAAATTGTCTCTTTATATCTTTTGATCATTTATCAATTGGAGAATGGCCTATCTTATAAATTTGAATCAATTCTCTATATACTTTGGAAATGAGGCCTTTAGCAGAATCCTTGGATTTAAATTTTTTTTTCCAGTTCACTGCTTCCCTTTTAAACTTGTCTGCATTGGTTTTATTTGTACAAAAACTTTTTAACTTAATGTATTTAAAGTTTTCATTTTGTATTCCATAATGTACTCTGGTTTTTTTGGCCACCAATTTCTTCTTTCTTCACAGAGCTGAGAGGTAGACTATCCTTTGTTCTTCTAATTTGCTTATAGTATCACTCTATGTCTAAATCATGAACTTTATCTTGGTATAAGGTGTTAGGTATGGGCCAATGCTTAGTTTCTGCCAATAATCTTTGTGGTCTCAAGCACAGCAAAGTGAAGTGATTTAAGGAGAAGCACAATAAACAATTTCTGTCACAATCTTCATTTGAATAAGGTTTTTTCTTCCAACATTCCAACATAATGTGAGTAGAAATATATTACTCAGTATCCTTTAAAGAAATACTTTCTGAAATCCCCAGAGGATCCAAAGTTATATTCTCATTCTTATTAACCACAGATTCTCCAGCCTTTCCCTCAAGTATAATTAGTTGAGGTAGAGGTCTTTTTATTAATAACATGGAGAAAGAAGTTTACCTTTTAATATTATATGGTCCATTAGAACTTCTATATGTAAGATATCTTATCCCATTCCAGTTTATCCTTCACTCATCTATCATCTTATTCTTACGAAAGCACAAATCTCACCATGTTATTCCCTATTTTATAAACTTGATAAAAGGATCCCTTAAATATACCCCTTTCATATGGCCAAAAAATTATGGTACTTTCCATTCCCTGATTCCAAATTCCTAATTTAATTTCACTAATATTTGGGTTATATAAATATACATACCTACATATACTTTGTCCAAAATCCTACATACTATTATTTCTTTAGCATGTTGGTGTGTACATATGTAAATGAATACATACATATATATACACATACAGATATGAATGAAATGATTTGTCCCTCCAAAAAATTTGCACATTTTTATTTGTACAAAATAAATGTATAATGTGTGTATACACAGTTATTTATGTGTATATGTATACATATATAAATACATAATATTCATGATAAATATATAAATACAAAAGAGATGATCATTGAGTGAAGGATGGTTAATCCTTTTCTTCCTTTACATCCCATTGACTTTTACCACCTCTTACTATTGACTTAAGTTAAATCAAAACATTGGACAAAAAAAATTGAAGGAGATTTTTATTCTTGAAAAGAAAGCCCAGAGACTTACAAGAGCAGAGCCAAGATGGTGGAAGAGACAAAGTACTCAGCTGAGCCCTCCCAATATTCTCCTGCAATCAATTTAAAAATAATTTCTCCAATCAAATTCTAGCATGGCAGAGTCAACAAGAGGTCAGAGTGACAAATCTTCCTCAAGCCAAAACATCTGTGCAGTTTGTTTGTGATATAGGAGTGGAGGCTAACCCCGAGATCATCTGGATAAAATATCAGGCTTTTTCCCTTTTTAAAGTGAAAATCTAGGATGTCAATAAATCTTTCCAGGTAACAAAATCTAGCTCACAGAACACAAATGACACAGACATTCTGCACAGAGACATAGACACAAATAAAAATGACACAGAAAAAGACTGTTCCAGCTTTGCCAAAAGCCATAAACTTGAAAAATAAAAACAGCTACTCAGTTATTAACATTGTATCAACATAAAGGCTTCTTTAAACAATAAAAAAATTGAATGTTAAAGGAATTTCATTTAACCAGCAGAGGGTCCAGGCCTGGGGCTGTTTCTTTATAAGTTAAGCACATAGACAACATATTTGCTATCTGAAAAAAAATATTAAGAGGTTCTTGAGCAGTATACAATGCAGTAATAATTGCATGTAACTCATTCTGCTGTGTAGATTCAAAAAACACATTTAGTAGTGGATGGAATATATAAAGAAGCTAGTTGTTTATTAATAGCATCTGTAAATTCCATCTCCTCCTTAAAGCTGATCCTTAGACTTCTTTTTTTTTTTCTTTCTTTTTTTTTTTCCTGAGGCTGGGGTTAAGTGACTTGCCCAGGGTCACACAGCTAGGCAGTGTTAAGTGTCTGAGACCAGATTTGAACTCGGGTCCTCCTGAATTCAAGGCTGGTGCTCTATCCACTGCACCATCTAGCTGCCCCTAGACTTCTTTTTGAATTGGAATCTCCTCTTAAAATTTTGAATAATTTTGTCAAGTCATATATTTCCAAAGTCAAAAATAGTTTTATCCAATTAATATCCCTCAATAATTTTTGGTAATCATTTGGAGTAACTAAATTATCCCTTATAATTTCTATTTTAAAATTGGCCTAGAATCAGTGATAGATTGCATCCAGAATGCCTTTCTTTCCTATACTCCCCAAACCTTCACCACCCCAAATTTATATTCTTTTCCTACTTTTTTTGTAAGCTATTATTAGTAACTGTGTTTCCTCTCCCCCTTTAAAAAAACACACACACACACATATATATCGTGGTAAGGAATGACATAGCAAAGAATAGTTATTTCCCCAAAGAATCAGAATCTACTACTCCACGCACAGTCGTAAACCCTAGCAACAACTGTGAACTATGTTGTAAAATGAGATCTAGCATACCAGAAGGAAGAGGAACCAAGACTCCAGTGGGGAGAGAACAAAATCCCATATTGTTAGTAATTCGATGTGACTCTGAGGGATCAAATCAAGACCAAGACTTCCCAGGGAAGCATGCATTAAATCTTGTACTGTCAATAAGTCTGACTTAAGGTATTGTTTGTAGGCACCTCTTGAGAGGGATTAAGGAAAAGTGCAGTTCCCATTGTTTGACTGGACAGGAGCTGCCCTAGAAATGGTTTTCCCATATCAGATTATCTGCCCTATCATTCTGAGAGTGACATTTAGAAGTCCAATGTCTGCCCTTCCTGCATTTTGGACTTCAAGTTGATGGAGGTTGAGCTCCCTTTAAGATTCTTTTCTGATTTCCAACCTGTCCCCCTCACTCCAGCCATGGCTGAAGAAGCTAAGATCTTTTGATTCACAAATCCTGGTCAAAAAGCACTTTTGAATTGCAATGATATCCAGGCTTTTCCCCAGCCCCCACTGGATCTGAGCTTACTTGGGTTTTCCCAATCCCCACAGTTTAAACCCATTGAATTCTATTCAATGCTGACCCTGGCTTAAAACCCACCAGGAGCCTGGGACTCCACCCACCTTCAAGATCAACAAGAGCCCCCATTATAAAAGGGGCTACTTTGGAGTCCACGTTTTGCAGAAGTCCTAAGCATGGTATCCTTATGTCAGTCATGCCAAGGGTTTCTGCCCATCAGACCTATTCTGGTACCCCTTTATCTCTACCTTCAACTTTACTAAGTAAACTTTACTTCCAAATCCCTACAATAAACCTTTTTATCAATCTAGGTTTTCGGCCCTGTCCTTTACAGGGGACTTGCGCCATCACCGGACTATCCTTATGCTGATCCAAAAGGAGTTCCCCCTTTCCTAACTCTCATCAAAGTCAAAGGTTTATCTGCTGAATTGCAATGAAGTGCAATCTTTTGGGTAGTATAATTTTTCCTCATATGACCCAACTGTCCACAATTAAAGCATCTACAAGATTTGTCTTGATTTAGCTCAGCAAACATTACTTCAGCTTGTAGAAGTCCCAACATCCTGATATCTTTGAATCATTTCTAAAAAAGACATTTTTGGTTCAACCCCTATTAACGCCTTCTTATAATCAGCATTAGCATTTTCATTTTCATGGGCAAGTTGTTTCAATAAAATTTAAGCTGCCTTCCCATGCTGATGGAAGGCTGAATTGCCAACATTAAACAATTGACAAAATCAGCAAAAGTCTCATTGGGTCCTAGCATGATTTTTTTTTTTTAATAGGATGACCCTCTGTCCCTGCCACATGATTGATTTTGCCCTATTCCAATTCAATATGTGTACTATATTGATATCAACTGGATAAGAATCAGTCTTATACATTATATTTATATTTTATCTTATATTTTATATCTGATATCTTATATCTTAATCCTCATGTTAGCTTGGTGATAAACTACTTTCAAGTTTTTCTTTTAATCAGTGAGCTCACCAACTCTCCTGCTGAGTTATCCAAGTCCCTGTTTTAGGGTTCAACTGTTGGAGTCCAGCTCCAGTGAATACCGAGAGTATGAATCTGAATTGAATATCTACAAGGACAGGTGGAAAGATTTGCTTTGCAATTTTCATTTATTTATCTGAGGGCCAGAGTTTATATACTCTTTAAACTAATGTTGTATTAACAACCACTACCTCCAGAGGTCGCTATATAAATCCCAGGGTTAATGTATAGACCATACTTTGACATTTCACTTTGAATTTAACTAATAATAACAAGGTCTCTATCACAACAGGGTCATAAATAGCAGTAACTATCAATAACAAGGTATTTGTCATAATAGTTATAAATACCATAATTGTGCTGCCTTGTTCCTGTCACATGCATTCTCCATTAATATTATCCTAAATTTATCTCAAGCCTACCTTTCATTCATTGTTAAGGGAAGTGGTGAGCCAATGTTTGAATTATTCGCCCTTCTAGAACACAGGTCTCAAGTAATAGCTGAACTGGATTCTTCCTGTACATGGACTTATTCAATACTGGCCCTCTATAACTTAAAATGAATACAACAAAGGACCTGGAGGCAGAAGGACTTGAGTTCAGATAGTTATTCGCTGTGTGACCCTGAGCAAATTATTTAACCAGTTTGCCTCAATTGTACACCCCTGGCACATACTATGTGCTATAAAAAATCCTAGCTGTAATGATGATGATGATGATGATGATAATTATGTTCAATGTGAAATTGATTTTCAAAGTAGACAAAATTAATAAGAGGCTACATATTTCTTGAAAATAATTTATTAGAATTATCCAGTTCTTTAGATAGTGGGAGCTGAGAGCAAGAGAAGAGTCAAGTTTATAAATCAGAGAGACTTCAAAGATGGTGATGACATACATTCACAGAAATGGGAGCATGAAAAAGAGATATGGATTAGAAAGAGAATATAGTCTGATGATGAGAACAGTATTACAGAAGAAGACTGTCTAGAAAATATAAGTCCTAATGATCCTAAGAATAGCCTCAACCCCTCTCCTGAAGAGTCCCTTTTAATTTCATGTGCCTCCATCTTTGATTCTCATTTACATTGTAGCATATTTCTCTTGTGACCAACTTCAATTGTTATTTCATAATATCCAACAAAATAATGTCAAAAATTGCATTATCTGATAGACATTTATGCAAAATTGAGAGTCAGCCAATTGATGATAGGTAGAACTATGGACATGGATGGAATCATTAAGGAAAAAAAGGTAAAGGGTACATGGTGCTGAGGACAGGTTTCAACAGATCTGTTATATCCTTCATTATTTTGGATAACACTCTCCTTTACATTTAGGAAGAAAGAAGGGATGCTAGTAAATGAAACATATAAGGAGAATTTAAAGAGTTAGGAGGCTTGAGATAATAAATTGTAACTAAAATCAGGTGAGATTTTTTTTTTCTTTTTTGTGAACTTTGTCTTCTTTTTAATACAGCATTTGTGCTTCTTTTTTGTTGTTAATTATATAAGGAATTCAATGCTTAGTATAGTTCCTGATACAAAGTAGGTGCTTAGTTAATATTTATTGATTAATAGATGGGTTGAATTTGGGTTTTCTCTGTTCATGTTCTTTAATATGGATCCCATATTTCTTGGAATAATTTTTTTTTTCATCTTTATGTCAATAGATATTTGGTCCAGCACCTCAAGAATAACTCAAGAATGTGTGTGTGTGCACATGCATGTGTTGTTTTTGTTTTTGTTGTTATGATTTTGTTTTTTAGAAATTTGTTGAAAGATTTTTGAATGGAATGACAATATGCCTTATTGTTAGATGGGAGTAAAGTATACTTCTCCTTCCTCCTCTGAAGTACTACCAGTGTAATTAAATTATAAAAAGGAAATAAATTAAAGCATACTAAGGTTCAAAGTGTATTCAAGTACATAATTAAATACATGCTTAAGTCATGGCACAAGGTCCCCAAAGATTGTGGATTCACCAAATCAATTTATTAAGAGAACTTAAAAGTTCAATGTCTTTCCTTTGATCATGTTTTCACATCAGAATTTTTCTACAGAGCAATATCCAAAACAATACTTCAGATTAGTCCATAACTCTCACTCAAACATTCAAGGAGAACCCCAGATACAGGATATAGAGAGTACTTTATTTTCATCATCACAGAAAATTCACATTTCAAAAGACTCAGGTGGGCCAATGAAATGCAAAAGCAAATATTGTCCAAATAACAAATCATATTACACTGGGCTCATCATGTCTCATGTGCTTCTCCCTCTTGCTCTCAAAGGTGAAGACCTTGGAAAACAACTTGACATTCTTTTATGTTTATATCAAATCTACATGAGTAGAACAATTCACGGTGCTACTGAGATTGGCAAAATCCAGATTTCTTGATCACTCTTTCCACTGGCACAGATTGTTTTTTTACTGTTGAGTTTTAATGATTAGTATTCATCAGATTTCCTATTTTCTCTCTTCAAAGTACACCCTGAAGAACTGAAACATTGTTACCCCAAACTGATTGGTCTGTATAGAGAGGCCAATGGTAAATACTAAGCCCTCACTGAGAAAATCTGGGTAACTAGCTATTCAATAGAAAAATCATCCATGATTTATATGAATTATATTTTGGTATGCTTTTTTATTTGTAGGCAAAACAAAATATTAATTTCCCTTTAAGCTAATTGTTTTGTTATCTTGGACATGCCATATCTCATGCATACATCTTCCTACTTTTTAATTGTTTCAGAGATGAACTTCTTGGGAAAAAAAGTAGTTTTGATTATCCTGGCCAGTGCAACCTTGATTTTCATGTTCCTCAGACTATAAATAATAGGATTCATAAATGGAGGCAATATTGCATAAGTCATTGAAGTCAAAAGATTCTGGATTGGCGAAGTGTCTGATAAAGGACTCAAGAATGCGACCATGGCAGACAGAATGAATAACAGGAAGATAATAAGGTGAGGTGAACAGGTAGACAAAGCCTTATATCGCCCTTCCTCAGAGGGCATTTTAAATACAGTGGAGAAGATGTAAGTATAGGATACAACTAAAAAGCCAAAGCAAAATAAAACTAAAGTGGAACTAGAGATAAGGAGTATATACTCAGTATCACGAACCTCAGAAGATGAGACTTTCAAGACATGAGGGATGTCACAAAAAAACTGATGGATCACATTGGATCCTGAGAAAGGCAGACGAAACATGTTCCCTGTGTGTAGAGCTGAATAGATGAGCCCACTGAGCCATGAACTAATTGCCACCCAACAGCAACGGAATGGTGTCATGGTGACCCCATAATGCAAGGGGTGGCAAATGGCTACAAAGCGATCATAGGACATTGCCACAAGCAAAGCAATTTCTGTTGCAGCAAAGAAGATAGCAAAGAAAATCTGAGCAGCACAGCCCAGAAGAGAAATGGATTGATTACTTGTCAAGGAATTCACAATGTATTTGGGAAGAGTGACTGAGATATAGCCAATATCCAACAGGGAAAGATTGCTCAGAAAAAAATACATTGGAGAGTGAAGTTGTGGGTCAGTGACAATGGCAGTGACAGTAAGGAAATTCCCCATCACGGCTGCAATGTATATGAGCAAGAAAAGAATGGCGTGCAACACCTGCAGCTCTCGAATGCTGGAATACTCCATAAGGAAGAATTCCATGATGATGGTACAATTGCTCATGTCTTCCAAGGTCTCGTAATTCATCATGTAACAATATTGGTAGAGGATATTAAATTCTAGAAGGAGAGCACAGAAACACTTTATTACATAGAAAAGTCATTCTTATTTGCTATGTTAATGAGGCAAACAGACCATTTAAAAAAGGTGATAATTTGATTATTCTCCTTCCATCTCATTCAATCCATAAAGTGAAAATTCATACCTCACTTTGCAAACTCGGCTATCTTGAATTGACTTTCTCAATAGGACCTCTTCTTCTGACCTGCCCTACGAATGTGTGCATGCATGCACACGCACACACACACACACACACACACACACACACACACACACACACACCCCACTTCAATCCACAGATTTGTTTTTGCAAGATACTAGCACAGCCTGATACAAAACATCTTTGATACAGAGTCTGATAAAAAATATATCTGATATAGATACAAAACATATAGAGATATATGTATACAGAAATATATATATATATATAAACCATAATTGATTAGATAGATGACAAGACAATTTATTGATTACTTTGTATTGCCAGATACACTGTGTTAATACTTTAGCTTTAAATGAGATTTCAGGTATCTTGACGCTTCCATTCTTTAGGATGTGAAAGCTCTGGTGTGTGTTTCAGCCACTTAAAAAGATGGGCTCTAGTGACTGGAAAGAAGCTTCTGAAGAATTGCTGAAGTCCTGGAAGAAGTGATTCAGAAGGAACTTTTAAATTGAATCACAGGGTTATAGACTCAGAATTGCATTGGATATTAGAGGTCACGGGCCCAACTCTCTTAATTTAAAGGCAGCATAGAAAGGTACAGAATTAACTTGCGTTGGTACAGGTAATGTGTTCCATTTTCATTTGTGGTCCACTAATAATCTCCAAAGATTTGCTAGAAAGACTTTTATTTCCAATTGATTTACTGTATTGTTATCTCAATTCTACATTCATCACCCTGACCGTATTAACTTAATTTATCAATTTATTAACTCCTCTAAGCAACATTAATTATTGCATCATTAGTAGGGTAGACAGTTTCCTATGTTACTTCAACAACTTGGATTATTTAGTTTATTTTCCCCTATTTTTGAAATATGATTTTTTGGTGATAGGAGATATTATGTTCAAATCAAAGATTCAAAATTTCAATGTATTAAAAAAAGAGAGAGAATATTTGTTTGTCCTTTATCACTTATATTGGAAATCATTGTCTTATTCTTTAGGTAGATAAATAATAGATAGACAGGTGGATAGATAGTTGATATGTTACATGTATTCTGTGATAATAATAATATTCAATGAGATCTATGATTTTATCAAAGTAGGAAGAGACTAGGAAAGAAAATCAAACCTGTAACTTCAGTGATATCAACTAATAATAGGCTTAATTTCCTCAAGTTCTGCAAAAAAAAAAAAAAAAAAAGATTTGGAAAGAGGCATAAAAATTAGTTTATTAGTTTCTGTCAAAGTCTGAATTTGAATCAGTCTTTCTTCAGATAGAGTCATTTTTAAAGCTAAATTCATGATTCCTGTTAAATAAAACTAATAGTGATATTCATTATAATATAAAACACTTTATATATATATATGTATATATACACAAAAATACAATCATAAAAATTTACAGTTTTCAAAATATTTTCTCCAAAGAATTTCACTCACTGTGTACTTAACCAAAGGATAAGAACAGATTATCCCACTTTAATAAAAAATTGTATAGCTTATTCCAACCTGTACATCTGAAGTTATCTGAGGTGGTTTGTTTATGTGGGATAGAACAAAAATAATAACTAAAAGTTACTTGGTACTTCTTTGAAAAATATTTTTCCGAAAATCATATTCTTACTTCAATCTCTGTGAGTTGATGCGAATATTACACTCATGTTATGGATGAGAAATTAGAGTGCAGAGGAATTAAATGATATCTTCAGTTACCCAACTACTATGCAATAGTTCTCAAACTTTTGTTCTCAATGTTGTTATATTATTAAAAATTGTTGAGACTCTGTTCAAATAGTTTTAAGTGGTTTATGTTTATGGACATTTATCATGTTAAAAATAAAAAGTAATTTTGAAGTTGTAGTCCCTCTGAAATGCTTTCTAAGACCCCCAGGATTCTTTGGATCATACTTTGAGAACCACTAGAGAAAGGATTTAACTTACAGTTTTCCTTAAATCAAGTCTGCTATTCCATAATGACTCTCTAAACGATAATTTCTTAAGCAGATTTTCAATCCCAAGATTTCTAAAACTCACTTAATTAATTAAACAGACTGGTCATTCAGAAAAGAAATATTAAACAAAACAATACCTGAGCAAAGAGTTGTGGCATTTCTCCTTGCTGTAGTTTATATTTATTGCTTTTCTTTATCAAATAGCAAGTGTTTGGCAGTATGTAAGATTACCTCCATCTTCACTGAATTGGTGTTGTTCTCATTTGGAGCTTCCAAGGGTAAAGGGAGCTGATTCTTTTCCATTTGAGCTTACCAGATTTGCTGAAATTTTGATAAACATAATGTGAATGGCAATATACTGCCCAATGTCTTTTGAGAAATATTTCCTGAAGTTGCCAGCAGAGCCAAGGTTATGATTTCATCCTTATTACCCACAGCTTCTTTAGCTTTTCCCTTGAGTGTAATTAATTGAGGTAAAGGTCCTTCTATTAATAACATGGAGAAAAAAATTTACTCTTTAATTTTATAGTCCATTAAGACCTCTGTAGTCCATGAGGATCTTTCATTCAATATGGTCCAAAATTTAAGTTCATTTAACTTTTCTATTATGTTACTTAATTTTGATCATATTGAGGAAAAAATATTGAGTATGCTGAAATATGTATGTCTGTCTTTTATCGTCGATTAATCTTTTTATATATGTATATGTACAAATATGTATCAATATATAACATATTCTATACATTTATTTTATGTACATAAAATGTGTGGACTTTTAGGGGCAATCCGAATCACTTCCATGTGGATTGTTTTAAAAAAATTCTGAAGATCACCTGACAGGATAAGATACCAGACATTGAGGTCATTTTTCAAATGAAACTGCCTAACACTCTAACTCTATTGTAGGGAACATAACTGTTGGTCTGGGTACATTGTTTGATTAACCAAATGTATGGTTTCTACAAAGAATAGTATATGAAGAATTCATACAGGGCAAACACTCACAAGGTGGTAAGAAAATCAATATAGCTACACTCTCAAGGTTTCTTTTAAGAAATTTAGAAGTGATTTATGACATAGAAGACACTGGCCCAGGACTGCCCAGCTTAGTGCCCTCATCAAAGGTGCTGTGCTCTATGAGCAAAGCAGAATTGAATTAGCTTAGAAGAAATTCAATATGTGCAAAGTTAGACAATTTCCTCTAAATGTTCATAGGATCTATTTGTATATGAGCTGGGGATAAGCATTTCAATCTCATATTGGTCTGTTCAGCCAAAGTCAAACAACTGTAATTTGAATCTAACATAGCGAAGTTATTTTGGTCCTCTTTGAGAATGAAGGACAACAACCAACCATTCAGTATCTTTAATGCTTTAAACTTCTTGTTTTTAGTCAATGTCAAAACTAGATTGTTCTATCCTAACAGATTTTGATCTATGCTTGTAGAGAGGAGATATTCCATGATATTATTGACTAATCTTTTGAGAACTTTTCCATCTTTTGCCTCATCATACTATTCAGAAGCCAGTTTGGAACACTGAAGATATTTTTCCTTGACTTATGAATTGGTTCATCATTTGCAGGAAATTTATTTTGAGACCCAGTCTTCAGAACACAGAAAATTTGGGTCAATGTAGGTAAAAAAATGTCACTATAATGTGTAAAGGGCTGAAACTCTGAGTAAGTGCACTGGAATCAGATAACTTAAAGCTAATTACCTATTGGGCAATACTCTATTATGTTTGGAAAATGGTCCTTCCCACTATTCTGTGCTGGCTCCATCTTTTGGTGTAAACAGATAATTGTGGGAGGGATTAGGGTGTGAAGTAAAACAAGCCAGGGTCACTTTTGCAGTGGACGAGAAGGTAGATAGTGGAGAGCTTGTGTCCATTCCCTTCACTTCTCCCCCTAAAGACCAAGAATAAAGATCAAGGACTTTTGCTTATCCTGACTCTGGTTGATTCTAAGACATCCAGGGTGGTAACCCGGACTTCACAATAATGAATAAAAAGCAAAGCAAAATAAACAAGCAAAAAAAGCTAACAATGATAATATAGTATTCATATGATAACCAGAAATGTTATAAATTCTGCTTGCATCCCATAGGTTTTGTTATGTTGTCTCTTATCATGAAATTATGGATTGTTTCTGTGATTTGGTTTATTTTTAGAATTAGATTATTTAATTGCCAATTGGTTTTTACTCTACTTTTGAATATAATTTTTGATTATATTGAATATAATTTTTTTTGGATTGTAGTCTAAAAAGGAAGAATTTATTATTTGTTCCTTGCTGCATTTGATTGTGAGGTTTTTAGCCTGAATACATGGTCAATTTTTGTGTAGATGCTATGTACTAGTAAGAAAAAGGTGTATTCCTTTCTGTCCTTATTCAGTTTTCTCAGAGGTTTATCATGTCTAGGTTTTCTAGGATCACCTTAATCTCTCTAATTTTTTTATTATTTATTTTGTGGTTATATTTGTCTGACTGTGAGAGGGGAAGGTTGAGGTCTCCCACTAATGTCTTTTTGCTTTTTATTTCTTCCTGTAACTGGCTTAAATTCTTCTCTAGGAGTTTTACTACTCTACCATTTGGTGCATGTACATTTAATATTGTTACTACATTGTTTATGGTACCCTTTATAAAGATATACTTTCCTTCTTTAGCTCTTTTAATTAGATCTATTTTTACTTTTGCCTTATCTGAGATCAGAATTGATAGTCCTGCTTTTTATTTTTACTTCAGCTGAAGCAACATAAATTCTTTTCCTGCCTTTTACCTTTACTTTGTACATATATTTCTGTTTCAAATGTATTTCTTGTAAAAAACTTATTATAGGATTCTATTTTTTAATTCACTCTGCTATCTATTTCTGTTTTGTGGGTGAATTCATTCCATTCTCATTCACAGTTATAATTACTGAGTCTGTATTTCCCTCTATCCTATTTTCTCCCCTCAATATACTTTTGTTCTCTTTTTTCACTCTGTTCTAAGGAGTATTTTTAAACTCTCCCCACCCATTACCTTATCTTCTATCACCCCTCCTTCCCTTTTCTTATCTTTTTTTCCTAGTGTTTCTGTCTTCCTTTCTTTTCTGCCCCTTCCTTTTCTTTCCTCTTTATCTTTCTAGTTCTTTATAGGGTTAGATAAATTTCTATACCCAACAGAATGATGAAGCTATTTCTTCTTAAAGGCAAAACTGATGAGAACAAACTTCAGGCAATGCTCATCCTTCTCTGTCTTTCCTTCAATTGCAATAGGTATTTTGTGCCTTTTGATATGACTTAATTTGTTAAATTGTACTTCCCCATTCTTCTTCTTCTAGTACATATCATTTTCCTCCCCTTATTGCCTTTTTATTTGATATTATCACATCAGAGTCCATTCACAACCACATACTTTGTCTATGTGATAGCTGCTTCTTTCTGCCCCATTAAAAGATAGAGGGGCTCAAGAGTTACAGATATCATTTTCCCATCTAGGAAGGTAAACTGTTTAACCTTTAAATTACATATATATATATATGTAACGTGCTCTCCTGGCAGTTAAAATTACTAGCTTAATAACCGGTAGCGCACTCAAGAACAACCACGTGTAATCTTAAAAGCCTTTATTATACCTACTCACATAATGCCCTAACTGATGCTCTGACTTGTTGGTTCCCGAGTGAACACCTGGTCAGAAGACCCACGTGTTCACTACCAAACTCCTTACCTCTTTTGGCTACCCATCTTGGCTTGGCCACCCAGGCTAGGAAGCCAAGGTGAAGAACGCCAGATTAAAGAGGGTGATTGCTGCCTGCAGTGGGCTTACATAGGGCCTGTGAAGTCACACACACAGCCAATCAGTGAGAGAGTCACCCATTATGAAGCTATCTCAATATGGCCAGGATCCCGCCCAAGGGCAGTCCTAATATCCACAGAAATTACTTCCGGGCCTCAATCTCCCGATGCGCTGTGGCACCCATTTAAAGGCCCCTTACATATATATATATATATATATATATATATATATATATATATATATATATATATACACATATAGATAGATATATACATATAGATAGATATATAGATATATATATCTATATAGATAGATAGATATAGATATAGATATAGATAGATAGATAGATAGATATAGATATAGAGATAGATAGATAGATATAGATAGATAGATAGATATAGATAGATAGATATATCTATCTATCTATAGATATATCTATAGATATAGATATATATATATATTTTTTTCACTGCTTACCTTTCTATGCTTCTCTTGAGCCCTGTGTTTGTATATTAATTTTTCTGTTTGGTTCTTTTTTTTTTTTTTAAATAGAAATGACTGAACATTCTTATTTCATTGAAGTTTTATTGTTTCCCCTGAAAAATGATGTTGAGTCTTGATGTATGGCTAATTCTTTGGTTGTAAACCTAGGTCCTTTGTTTTCTGGAATATGGTATTCCAGGTCCTCTTATTCTTTATTTTAAAAGCTTTCATATGCTGGATAATCCTCAGATATGCTCCTTGAAATTAAAAAAAAATTTTTTTTTGGCAGCTTGCAAGAATTTTTCCTTGACATTGTAGTTCTGGAATTTCACAACAACTTTCTTCAGGGTATTATTCCTTGTGGGATGCCTTTCCAAAGGTGATCAATTGATTCATTCAATGAGTATTTCCCCCTCCATTCCTTGAATATTGGGGCCATTTTCCTTGATGATCTCTTGAAGAATGCTATTTAGGCTCTTTTTTTGATCAGTGCCTTCTATAGATCAATAATTTTAAAGTAAAATTTAAAAATATCTCTTCTAGATATATTTTCCAGGTTGGCTATTTCTTCAATGAGGTATTTCACCTTTTCTTCCATTTTTACATCCTTTTAACTTTGTTTAACTGATTTTTGCTGTGTCATAGAGTCATTTGCTGCCATTTGCCCTGTTAAAGTTTTTCATGTATGACTTTCTTCAGTTAGCTTTTACATCTCTTTTTCTATTTGTTTAATTCTAATTTTAAAGCCCTTGCTTTCTTCAGTGTATGTGTGTGTGTGTGTGTGTGTGTGTGTGTGTGTGTATTTTTTTTAAGGAGATGTTTTCTTCTGTTGATTTTCCCCCTTCTTTTCCCAAGCTGTTAGCTTTCTCTTGAATAGTTCTCATTTATTTTATTACTTTTTTCTATCTCGCTTATTTGCCTTTTAAATTCTTTTATGGGCAATTCTAAGATGTGTCTTTGGGTTTGAGACCAATTCATAATTCCCTTTAACATTTCCTTCATGGATCTTTTGTCCTCAGCTGAGCTGGTGTTTCGGTCTTCCCTGATACTATGGTAGTTTTCTATGATCAAGATTCTGTTCTGTTTCTTGCTCATTTTTTCCCTTTCCTTTTGGTATTTCCTCTCTTTTTTTTTTTTTTAAACTTTTATGATTGAGCTCTGCTTCTCAGGTAAGGGTAGTGCTGTTGCAAAGTTCTTGTGTGACTCTAAGCCTTGTCTTTGTGCCCAAGGACCCCTAGTGTATCCAGCAGGTAGCTTTTCTACCTTTTTCAGCAAACATCATGATTTCCCAGAGTTTGCATAGTATATATTCTCTGAAAGATTCTCTTCTTCTCATTTGAAATGTGAGATTGTCAAAGTGCCTTCTAGGTAAACAATTTAATTTTTCTCATGCTTTAGCTTTAATAAGCTATTGACATTAAAAAAGAGAGCAAAATCACCACCATCATCAACTTATTTTTAAAATATATTTCAATTTCCAGCTGTTATGACTATGGACACCATCATTTTTTACACTTGCCACATTTTCATTCCACTTTTTATTGGAGATTTTGAATCTTTAATGGAGAATTTATTTGAGAGTATTTATACTATCCCTGGTTACTGCATGAATGCTATATTATTATCTTTGTTGGCTTGGTTTGTTTTGTTTGTTTTGCTTTGCTTTTTATTCATTCTAACAACTGTACTATTTTATATACAATAACCCAGTGCTGAATTTTCTCAGTGCTGAAGACTGGGTTTTAAATAAATTTTTTTTCAATGATGAACCACTTAGAAAATCATGGAGAAGTATCTTCATTTTTCCATGGTGTCTTATGAATGGTACAAGGCAAAAGATGGAAAGGCTCTCAGAATGTCAATCAATAAAACTGTCAGGGGATATCTCCTTTATCTATGACTATGGATCAAGAGCTGTTGGGACAAAGAAATCTAGTTTGGACAATGTCTAATCAAGGGATCTCCAATCCATTAAAGATGTTGAATGGCTGAATTGACTAACTTTGTGTATTTTGAGTTTCTTCTGAGCTAATTCAATTCTGCTTTGCTCATAGAGCGCAGAACCTCTAATGAGGGCACCAAACTGGGTGGCCCTAGGACAGAGACATCCATGTCATACATCAATTTTAAAAGTTTTAATAGAGACCTTGAAAGTGTCCTTATATGGCCTTTATGGATTTATGTTTCAAGGTCATGACCACCCTATGTTCTAAATCAAAAGAAAGGGGGAGATGTTAGGTTCTTACTAAGTGCTAATGAGATAATGAGATATTAGGTTCTTACTAAGTGCTAAGTCGGTACTTAACAATTTTCTAGTTCCGGCCTTTAAGAGGAGTTGTACCCCTTTGAACTTCTAGGGAGGAGCTTACATGTTTAAGAGGAGCAAGTTCATTGGTTGAAGTATTTCTCCCACAAGCCCCTGAGTTATTCCACGCCCATTCTCTGGGAGGATAAAAGAAGAAGTTAAAGTCTGGAGAGTCAGTTCTAGATTGGATCAAGGAGGAAATGTCCTATGGATTCGCAAGTGAAGAGGATAGAGAAAAAGATTCACAGAGAGAAGAAACCTCCTCCCAGAGAAGGATTACAACTGAGAGACGATCAGAACCTTACAGTTGCCCACATCAGCAGATTATATCTCCTCCTAACCCATCTCTCCTTCTAAAGTTCCCATTTCTTTGGCTATCACCACCATCTTTGAAGTCACTCTAATTTATAAACTTAACTCTTCTATTGTCCTCAGCCCCCACTATGTAATCAATTGGAAAATTCTTGCTAATATTATTTTTAAGAAACATGTATCATTTAATCACTTTTATCTACTTTCAAACTCAATTTCACTGAACATCATCATCATCATCATACTTAGGATTGTCTATAGCACCTACTATGTGCCAGGCACTGACTAAGTGCAAATATTATCTCATTTGATCTTAACAACCCTGGGCAGTGTATGCTCTTATTATCCCCATTTTATAGTTGAGTCAAATATAGGTTAAATGATTTGCCCAGTGTCAATACTAGTAAGTGAATGAACTCAGGGTTCTCCTGACTCTAGGAACTTTGTTCTATGCACTGTAAATAATATCCATCATCCTTACCTTGCTATCACCAGGCTTCTAATTTTTGCCTGTCTCCAATATCTGCATTCTCCAATCCTTCTCCACATGCCTACTAAATTTATACATCTAAATTATACATCTAATTTATACATCTAAAACACAAATAAGATGTTTTCGTGCCCCTGTTTAAAAATCTTTAATGTTTTCCTTTCATTTTTAGAATAAAATATGAACTCATCTTTCCAGAATTAATAGGCCACCAAAAATTAGTTCCTTCCTTCCATTGCATTTCCTTGGATTTTATATCAATTTCCATAATAAATATGACAACATAACCTAAATTGGTTTAGTCACATTTATTAAGTTCTTCCTTTGTGCCAAATATTGTAAAAAGTTCTGGAAATAGAAAGAAATACAAAGCAAAGAGCTCAATGAGCTAACATTCTAATGAAGACAATATGAAAATAGAATTGATTCATATATGTTGTGTAAATGATAAAATGACAGATTTCCTCAGAGAATATGTACTGACAATTGACCAAGATGTATGGGGAGAAAATTGGCAAAGTGGTTTGAGTTGAATTTTTAAGGAGTTAAGGGACTCGAGGAGCTAAAATTGAGAAGGAACTACACTGAAAGCATGAGAAAAACCAGGTGATGGGATGTCCTGTCCAGTACCTATTCTATTCCAAACTGGCCTGGTTGCTATTGCCTTTTTTTTTTTTTTTGCTGAGGCAATTGGGGTTAAGTGACTTGCCCAGGGTCACACAGCCAGAAAGTGTTAAGTGTCTGAGACCAGATTTGAATTCGGGTCCTCCTGAATTCAGGGCTGGTGCTCTATCCACGGCACCACCTAGCTGCCCCTACTATTGTCTTTAAGTGAAATTACTCTTGTCATTTCTATTCTATTTCCAAGGTTAATTACCATGCCCCAAGATTCTCTCCACACTGATATCTTGCCTATATCCTAACTTGTTTTGGAGCCCAGGTGTGCTGTGCTTGTAGCAATCCCCTTTTTAATCCTCTCATGTATTAGTGTGATGTTCCTATTCAAAGTATTTTTCTCATAACATTTTGCTTAATTAATATGGATAAGATCATATATCTGTCATGCTGTGCCTTTCCATAAGACTATCAACATCTGAAAGCTTGAACTGCTCCAATTGTCATTTTCTTTGCATTCCCAAATCATGATGCTTTGTGGAGTTTGAGGAATTGAATTATTATGCCTATTTTTATACTCCTAATCTCTAATTCATGAGTCTATTTGAGGGGATAATTACAACCCATTTACTTCAGAAGGAATCCAGACTTTTTTCCCCCAAGACACATTATATATGCACTCTCCATTTACTTTTAACCCTAAAAAGGCCTCATATGGCTTCTTAGACACCTGACAGATTAGCACAGATTTCTGTCTACTCACTTCTAATTCCTATTCCCAGTATCAAATATGTTGCAAGTCCCTAATTAAGGGATGTCTAGAGTAATGAAATAACCCAAATCCTATTTTCTTTCCATCATCAATCCAATAACCTCCTAAATTTTTTTTTATATAGCATAGTTTTGGTGATAATCATCCCAATTGCATGTCATGAAAACATAAATGCTGATCATTGAAACATTTCAGTGTTACTTCAATCTACTTTGTAATCTGTCTCCAAAACATGAACCCAAAGTTCTAGGTGCCATCCCTACTAGCCTATTTGGTTTTCCTTGGCCCTTTTCCCCTTGCTCTCTATTATTCAAAGGTCCTATTCTTGAATTGTTATACATTTCTATTTCATAACCACAATTTAAGATTTAGATGAATTAACTTCATCTTCCTCTGAATTAACAAAGTCCCTTTTTGTGAAAAGTTATGTGATAAAATAAAACCGTTGCTGAGCTTAGAGTCAGGAGGCCTGGGTTCAAATTCCAGCTTGGGTATCTACTAGTCCTATGACCATGGGATAGTCATTTCTCATGTCTAAGAATGAGTTTCTTCATTTTTAAGATGGGGATTAAAAACTTGCAAGTTAATTTTTGGAAAGCTTTAAGAAAATGTTAAAGAATGGTTTTAAAATAAGTTGTTTTGATTTACATAAACATTTACTTTATTTGTATAGTCAGGATACACATATATGGAATGCCAATGACAGGTCAGCTGCAATGGCTCTCACAGACATCATGAAAGTGAGAGAAAAAAGAGAAACACCGATGCTTTTTTCACTCAAAAAAATGAAGATACTTTATTTATACTTCATTTTTACTATCTCTACTTATATATGCTTTCTAACTACAAAGTTGTTAAGAAAACTAAAGGGAAAACAAAAAGTAGATAAATCAGTTATGGTATGAAGGGACTGTGTGACTATTGGGTTCAAGGAGAAACTTTAACATTCTCAGGCAAACTATTTCTCCTCCTATCCAGCCTGATATCATTATCATTCCTGCCAATCTGTTCCCATTTTAAATACATCTGTCCCAAAACTTCTTGGTCTCCACAAGCCTTGGGCAGATTCTAGTGAGAGTTCAGTGCCAGGTCAGAATGGCCTGGAATGCTGCAAACTATGCACATTCTAAGCAGGTTTGATTGCTTGGGAAAGCAGAGCCTGGGAAGGCACACAAGTATATCCTGTAGCGAGCTGTCGTCTCCAGAGCTTCTGGATCGCTCTCTGGGAAGAGATCTGCTGTGTCTTCTACTCAAATCTCTCCGACAGATTCTTCTTCCTGTAACGAACCGTTGTCTCCAGGCAGTTGCTGTTAACTCTTGTCCAGAGAAGTGACTTCCCTTCCTGCAGAGAGCCAACTTCCCTTCCTGCAGAGAGTTGCGTCAAGCCAGATGTAGTGCAGTCTTTTTCTATCTCTGGGTGTCCTCTCTTTTATTCTCCCAGAGAATGGGCATGGGATAATGCAAGGGCTTCTGGGAAGAACCACTTCAGCCAATGAGCTTGCTCCTTCTATCAAGTCAACCTGAGTTCTCACCTTGTAATTGTCCAACCTGAATTCTCACCTTGTCACTATCCAGACAACCTGAGTTCTCACCTAGTAATCCTAACATCTCCCCCTTTCTTTTGATTTAGAACATAGGACAGTCATGACCTTGAAACATAAATCCATCAATATGGGAAGTATTACACATAATTACATAAATTACATAAGCACATAGTAACATAGTAACATAATACATGCTAGAAGTATATGACAAATAACATAATCAAATAGTCATAAATTGAAAATTTATAAATGTCCATAAGTCCATTGTCCATTAGTCTCATCTTGTGTGAGGAAGTCCAGTGATTCCTGCTGGTTTTTAAAGTTCTTTAACAGTCTTCTTATTATCCATGCTCTTTCAGTGTCAGATGTTTCTTAGATCTTCTCCTTTATTTTGAGGTCTTTCTCTTTTTCTGTCTCTCTCTGATGGACAAGGCGAATATGACTCATTGGCACCCATCTGATTCCTTCTCCTGCTGAAGAAATACAAGCAAACCCTCTCCCCCAGGCAGTTAACCTATCTGGTCCCTTCCATTCACCACTTTCTGGATCTCTCCACATCACCTGGCGATTATCTAAGGACAGTGGAGATGCTCGCACTGGACACTGCCCTTCTGGTGGGTTATAAAACCTGTCTGCCGGAGCCAGTGCATCTTTGTCAAAAATTAGAAAATTAATGGTATAGAGAACTAAATTTAGAAGTTCCCTAGGGCTACCTGTGGCTCCCCCTTTCTTTTGTTTTTGGAGGAGTGTCTTAATATCTCTGTTTCTTCTCTCTACTATTGCCTGCCCTTGAGGATTAAAGGGTATGCCCGTGGTATGTAAAATCTTATACTGTCCCTGTTCGGGCGCCAAATTGCGAAGGTCTGGTCTAGCTCCTCTTGTCAGGATAAGCAAAAGTCCTTGCCCCACGTTGGGCGCCAAATGTAGCGAGCTGTCGTCTCCAGAGCTGCTGGATCGCTCTCTGGGAAGAGATCTGCTGTGTCTTCTACTCAAATCTCTCCGACAGATTCTTCTTCCTGTAACGAACCGTTGTCTCCAGGCAGTTGCTGTTAACTCTTGTCCAGAGAAGTGACTTCCCTTCCTGCAGAGAGCCAACTTCCCTTCCTGCAGAGAGTTGTGTCAAGCCAGATGTAGTGCAGTCTTTTTCTATCTCTGGGTATCCTCTCTTTTATTCTCCCAGAGAATGGGCGTGGGATAATGCAAGGGCTTCTGGGAAGAACCACTTCAGCCAATGAGCTTGCTCCTTCTATCAAGTCAACCTGAGTTCTCACCTTGTAATTGTCCAACCTGAATTCTCACCTTGTCACTATCCAGACAACCTGAGTTCTCACCTAGTAATCCTAACAATATCCTATAAACTAAAATTTATTTTTCTCTTGATGATGGGGGTTGAGGTCCCTTTAAGATTCCTTTCTACTTGCCCAAACCATAGATGACCTTGATTCACAAACCCTGGTCAAAGGCACCCTTTGAATATCCTGGCCCAGCCCCATCATCAGCTCAGCTTCCCCCAGCCCTCACCTAATCTGAGCTAACTGAAAAGCCTGTCAGAACTTGGAACCACCCACAATCTTTTGGGTATAAAAGAGGTGAGCCGGAACTGCCTCTTTGCAGGAGCCCTTCCCCCCAACACGTGGTATCCTTCCAGCCACGCAAAGGTTCGTGCCTGCTCAGCGGCCACCTCTGGCCCTGGCGTCTTTCTAACTGAGCTTTACTTCCAAATTTCTACAATAAACTTTTTATTTATCAATCTAGGTTTTCAGGCCTGTAAATTCATTTACAGGGGAAACTGCACCTCATGGGATCTTTGCACCGAGAAACAAGGTTCCCCCTTTCCTTTCCCTCATTAATGAGACTTATCTGAATCAGGGCACTGTATAGAAGAGGAAAAATAGCTATTTTACTCTTGGACCATGTAATTATCCTATTCTGCTTGCATTTATGTTACATGATCTGCCATGTTGCTTTGCCAGCGTGATGACAGGAGTACAACAAGACTGTCTATTGTCACCTTATATATTTAACTTATATGTAGTGTAATCATGTGAAATACCTGTCTGAATGAATGAAAAGCTAGAAACAGGGTTGCTGAGGAAAATATCAATAAGCTCAATTATGCAGAGAATAACACTGGTGGCAGAAAAGTCTTGAAGAAACATCAAGAAGCTCTTTGTGTGTGAAAGAAGAAGTAAAAGCTAGTTTTGTTGGGGATATATCCAGGCTTATGTTGTGTGAAACAAGGCGCGGGTGAAGTAAAATAATTTACTCAATTTCTAAAATAAAAAAAGTAAAAAGTTGATTTTAAATCACTGAGAGATCTGTCTCTCAGTGGACAAAAACTCCAAGATGGGATTAAGAGTTCTGCCAGTTGGTAGTTCAGAGTACTTAGTTATATGATCAGAATTAGGTCTTGGGGGCTTTTGAAACAATAGAGAAGTTTTAGGCTTGAATAGGCTTCAGTAAAGTTATAGAAAGTTTGATTGGTAGTAGTTCAAATCTATAGAAAGCTTAAGTGGTATTACTTAACATTCTTTTGAAAGTTAAGTAGGGGTTCTTAGCTTTAGTTCAGCTCTATAGAAAACTTGGTTAGTGTCTGCTGAATTCTATAGAAAGGTTAATTAGTGGTACTTAACAGAGGTGGGGGTTAGCTTCTAGGGTGAGATGGGATTAAGGTCAAGGTTACTGACTTCTGATTTTCTGGTATCAGCTAGAAACTTCTCATCAAAAAAACTAAATCTTGGTAATTTGTGCTACCACTTCATGCCAGAGTGAGAAGAAATGGAACCAGGGTGAGATTTTATATTCTTGGTCTCAAAGAGCGTAGCAGAAGGCACAAAATTAAAAGATGTTTCTCCTTGTCTTTGTTCCTTTGATCCTTCATTTCTTTGTTCCTTCCTTCCTTTGTTCCTTCATTCCTTCTTTCCTTCCTTCCTTCTTTGAGTTGTAATTCCTTTTGAGTCTGGGGTTGCACTTTATCAGCAAGCTGAACTATTTTTTATTTGAATTTTAAAAAATTTTTTTCCTAGGTAAAGAGGCTGATATAATCATCTTTCATCATTAGGTGGTCAAGAAAAATATTATTTCTATGACACCAGAGGTATGTGCCAGTGTCAAGATAGATCTCATCTCATGAAATATATGATGATGGAGATGAAGATGATGATGATGATGAAGATTTAGCATTCATATAACACTTTATGATTTGTAAAATTCTTTACCAAAATGATTTCATTTAGTACACATAGTAATCCTAGCATGTACAGTTATTATCCTGATTTATGAATGTAGAAACTAAGGTAGACAGAGATTAAATAACTAACTCAAAGTAAACACTTAAGTAAGAGTTTAAAACTTGATTTAAATTTAATCTTCCTGATTGAAGGTCTAGTACTCTACTCCACCACCTAGCTTATTCTAGAACAGGGGGACCATTCTAAATATGCTGAAAGAGAACTTGTTAAATAAATTGGGATTAAAAAGATAGGAAGGAATGTTCAATTTGTGCAGAAAACCAAGAGAAACTGCTGAAGGCTATTTTTATTAGAATGATCAATAGACATAGGAGATGTCCCCTATGCCAAAGAGACTAAGTGTCTAATTAAGGCCTTGTTTTCAAGAATGATTAAATTAAAGGCTAAAAAAGCAATGTTTATGAATTTTCTTGCATAAGTAGAAACAGTATGAAATTTTCTAGAATGGATTGGCTTCAGGAGTGGGATTAACCAAGATAAAAGAATAGATGATCAGATAACACATTACTAAATTGTCTAGATTCACAATGCTTATAAGTATATCTTAAGAGAAATTTTTGTTATTGTTTTATTTATCATTACTATTTATCATGTAATAACCCCAATTCTGTCAGTGCTGAAGTAGGAGATTCTTACCATTAAGAAAGTCAAGGTGAAATATCTTCAGTTATTTTCAGTGGCTTCTGAAAGGTAAAATGAGGCAAAAGATGTCAGAGCTTTCAGGAGGTCAATCAATCATAAAACTTTTATGGAAAACTTCCTTGGTGTGGGATTAGAAGGAGGCAATCTTGACTTATACTTGGTTTTCATTGACTGAGAAAGGGATCTCCGGGCATTATAGACATTCAAATATAAATAAAAATATGACATTCAAAGACCAGATTTCACCTAGGTAAGGGACTTAGAAAAGGACTAATTTTAAAAATATATAAATGTTTTCAGAACTAATTCTGAGTGTTTAGAAGATTTGGGGGTTTGAAGTGATACTGCCTCTCAGAGCTTCCCTCCTTATTGGCATATACTACTTCTCTCTGTCCATGAACCATAACTCAGAAATGCTTATATGCAATGGAGTTGTCAAACAGTGTTTGGTCCTACATCCAGGGCTAGCATGAAGACCCTGTAGTTTCTTTCAGTTGTCAGCTCTATTACCATCTCTATTCTGGGACCTCCCAAAGTTACTTTTGCTTTTGTCATCACCATCAAATCCTACCACTGATATGGTGGACCATGCTCTCTGGTCACCTTCCATTCCTATACCACAAGTGTCTTTTTCCAAACTCCACAGATGTTTTGATATGGGACTATCTCACTCTGACCTCTTGTCAGCTCTGCCAGTCTAGAATTTGATTGGAGGCATTATTTTAAATTTGTTTCCCAGGAAATGGTAGGAAGGCTCAGCTGAGTGCTTTCTCTATTTCACCATCTTGGTTCTGATCTTGTAAATCTCTGGACTTCTTTTTCAGGAATAAAAATCTTCTTCAAATTCTTTTGTCCAAGGGTTTGATTTAACTTAAGTCAGTAGTTAGAGGTAATGTTCCTGTTTGGTTTTCTGGAAGTCTTGGAGCAGCCTTCTTTTCAGTAGAGTAATCACTACGAGAATAGCCAGGTGTTAAAGTCCAAATTCTTTATTGTTTCCTTCAAAATCTAGTTTCCTTGCCTGGGGCCCAGGGTAGTTTTCTTGAGGCCTTTCAGACCAGCCTTGGTCTCAGTGGAGAAATTAAGGAGGGTAGACCAGCTACCAAGGTGGTGTGAATGAATCTGGCTCTGAGTCTGAGGGCTACTGTACTTCAGCCTCCAGCCACCACAAAGGTCGATGATGGAATGAATCTGTCTCTCAGTCCCTGCTGGCTGTTATATTCTCTATTATACTTACATCATCATAGGTATGAATCTTGTAGAACTATATTAAGCACTAAGTACATATACTGAACTAGAGAACTATTAATCATCATGCTAAACTACATAACCATTGTATTATTAATTCCACTTAGTTAGCACCTTATAAGAACCCTTGTTTTAAGTACAAGAGTTCTGGCCCATAACAGAGGTGGTAAAAGTCAACATGCTGTAAGGGAAGAAAATAATTAATTATGCTTTACTCATTAGTTATCTCCTTTGTATTTATGTATTTATTGTGTATATTATATATTTATATATGTATAAATATGTATAAATAACTGTATACATACATAATATATTTATTTTATATAGACAAAAATGGATTTTTTTGGGGGGGGGACAAATACTTCATATCATTTCATTCATATCTATATGTGTTATTAAAGAAATGATAGTAGGTAGGATTTTGATCAAAGTATATGTATGTGTGTGTATGCACACACATATGCACACACACATACACAAACACATGTGTGTGTGCATGTGCATATGTGCATAAATACATGCAAGTACTAGCAAAATGAAATTAGAAATTTGGGAGCAGTGAAGGGAATCTACCATACTTTTTTGGCTATATGAAAAGGGTATATTCGAGGGATCATTTTGTCAAGTTTATTAAATAGGGAATAATATGATCAGATCTGTGCCTTAGTAAGAGCAAGATGATAGCTGAGTGAAGGACAGATTAGAATGAGAATAAGTTAGGGATAAGAACTGGAAGTTAATTTCAATGGGATCTCGTTAAGTCAGAAACATGGTTACTGCTTTCATGTAGTAGTCATTCTATTAAGTTTGGGAAAGAATATGAAAAAAAAGCTTATTCAAAGTATATACACACCAACGCATATGCTGATATATGTGTGTATATATAAAAATACATGTGAATTTATGTATATGCCTTATATAATGATACATTTATATATGTGTATATATATATATATGTAGTAGGTATATAGGCATATAAAACATGCATATATAGATTATAGATAGACAGATTGATGTGACTATCGACATACACAATATTTTTTCCCATGAAAATCAATTTCCTTTGAAGTACATTTAAAAGAAAACAATTTAAATGGACTTGCCTTTTGGACTAGATTGAATGGAAAATCCTCATTGACTACAGAAGTCCTAATGGACCATATAACATTAAAAGGAGAACTTCTTTCTCCATGTTATTAGTAAAAGGACCTCTATCTCAACTAATTATACTCAAGGGAAAGAGCAGAGAATCTGTGGTTAAAAAGTCTGAGAATATAACTTTGGATCCCCTGGGAACTTCAGAAAATATTTCTCTAAAGGATTTTGGACATTATATTTCCACTCACGTAAGGTTGATCAAATATTTCAGGAAATCTAGTAGCCTCAAATGATATAGTTTCAGTTCCTTTTGCTCTCTGAAGCTTCAAATGAGAACAGAACCAATACGGTGAGAACAGATGGAATCTTTGTCCTTGATTTGGGGGAAAAAAGCAATAAAAACAAACTTTGGAAAAGAGAAATGCTATGACTTTTCACTCAAATATTATTTTATTTGATATTCCATATCTAAATTGTCAATTTGTTTAGTTAATTAAGTGGATGTTAGAAGTATGGATTGTTCTCTGCATACTGAATTACCTATTAGCCAGTCATTATGTTGTGGTAGATTTGAATTTAGAAAAACTGCACTTGAATTCTTTCTTTAAGATCTAGAATCTGTGTAACTGAGTATATTTAATTTAATCTCTCTGAGCTTCAATTTCTGATCCATAATATAATATCCACAAGATCTTAGAGAGTTTGTTTGAACTGTGAACATGATCTTTGTAAATTATTTTGCAAAATATTCAAGTAAATATTAGCTATTATTTTTCCATCCTACATAAATAGACACTAACTAGTTCAGGTTAGATATACAGATTGTGAGAAATTTCCAAAATTTCATCAAAGTGGGATAAGATCCACTCTTTCCCTTTCTGAAGGTTATGGATAAGTGAAATGAATTTCTTTGGATAAAGTGTTTTGAGAAGTCTTTCTATGAATAGGTTCTATGCCAATAAAATAATTATTATAAGTAATATAATCAATATCACTGTTAGGTAACAAGAAGCTAGTTAGAGAAATGTCTTTGTAGAAATAAATTCAAAGGCAGACTGTGACAGAAACTGCTGTACCTTTCCTAAATCACTTAACTTTGCAGTGCCTAAGACCATTAAGACTATTATTTATTAATAACACTGAAGTTGCAGGAAAGCTTTACTCTCTTAGTACCTTCCTACTTTGATAAAATCATAGACCTCATTATTAGTATTAGTATTAGTATTAGAGAATGCATGTATAATATGAAATAATGATTTCCAATAAAAATAACAAGAGAAAATTAGATATTCTTGTTCCTCCCAATGCTTATTTTTGCTTTTTGATTACTATTTGTGTTTATATAACTTATCAAAATTTACATATTCCAAAAATAGAGGGGAAAAAATAAGCTAAATAATTCATGTTTTTAAGGTGAGATAAGAAAAATACTACTTAGCCATATATCTGAGTATGTGTTTGTGTATAGGGATTAGTGTTAAGTAGATGAATGAATATATCAAAATTGACTAATTAAATTAATGAAGTCAAGTGGAGGAACATAGATTTGAGGTAGCAAGACTGTGTATCTACTGGAAATTGGAGTCTTTAAAGCAAATTCAGAGCTTTGACAACCAAGAAAATGAAAATATATATGTGTGTGAAATAATAAAACTTAAGTTTTAGTCAAATCACAGTATCTAGCAATGCAACTTTTTCCAATAAATTGTCTATTTAGCATCTATAATCTATCTGTATATATGCATACCTATTTTGCATTAGGATATGTTGGTCATCTTACAAAAGGGAATTAATCTAGGGAATGTAGTGGGATGGATAGGTGTATATATAGGGCATGTCAATAGAGATCCTATTAAATAAATCAACTCAAGAAGGCCCAGTTTGTTCAGTGAGAAATACATTTTCACTTGAGGGATTGAATGTGATTGCTGGAGGATGTTCATATTAAGGGCTTTAAAAAAATGTCCTGATTGCTTCTCTATCATGGTGAGTAAGAATCATGGCTCTTCTATATAATAAAGTACTTCTATTCTCTCCTTCTAGAATCTGGTATCCCCTACTCATGTTATTACAAGATGAATTACAGGAGTCCAGAAGACACGAGCAATTGTACCATCATCATGGAATTCTTCCTTATGGAGTTTTCCAGCATCCGAGAGCTGCAGGTGCTGCACGCCATTCTTTTCTTGCTCATATACATTGCAGCCGTGATGGGGAATCTTCTCACTATCACTGCCATTGTTACTGATCCACATCTTCACTCTCCAATGTATTTTTTCCTAAGTAACTTATCCCTGTCAGATCTTGGCTGCATCTCAGTCACTCTTCCCAAATTCATTGTGAATTCCCTAACAGGCAATCAATCCATTTCTCTCCTGGGCTGTGCTGCTCAAGTTTTCTTCTATATATTCTTTGCTGCAACAGAACTTACTTTGCTTGTGGCAATGTCCTATGACCGCTTTGTGGCCATTTGCCACCCCTTACACTATGGAGTCACCATGACACCATTCCGCTGTCTTTGGGTGGCAATTGGTTCATGGGTTTGTTCGTTCATCTACTCAGCTCTACACACAGGGAACATGTTCCGTCTGCCTTTCTCAGGATCCAATGTGATCCACCAGTTTTTTTGTGACATCCCTCATGTCTTGAAGGTCTCATCTTCTGAGGTTCGTGATAGTGAGTATATACTTCTTGCCACCAGTTCCACTGTAGTTTTATTCTGCTTTGTTTTTTTAGTTATATCCTATACTTATATCTTCTCTGCTGTATTTAAAATGCCCTCTGTGGAAGGACGCCTCAAAGCCTTGTCTACCTGTTCACCTCAACTGATTATCTTCCTTTTATTTGTTCTGGCTGGCATGGTCACTGTCTTGGGTCCCTTATCAGACACTTCCCCAGTCCAGAATCTTCTGATTTCAATGACTTACACAATATTGCCTCCATTTATGAATCCTATTATTTATAGTCTGAGGAACATGAAAATCAAGGTTGCACTGGGTAGAATTATCAAAACTTTTTTTTTTCCCAAGAAGGAAATGTCCATCTTTGAAACAATTAAAAAGTAAGGGAATGTATAAATGAGATTTCATGTCCAAGATAACAAGATAATTAGTCTAAAATGAAATTAATTTCTTGTTTCATCTATAAATAAAAAAAATAAATCACCAAAATATTCAGCTTGGACAATTGTTTTATTTCAACAAAGAAATTGTTTATTTAACATATTTTTAATTATGTACATTTTGAGGAACCCTATAAATTTATGTGCATTTAATAAATTATTTTGCCATGGATCTGATACAAAGAATTGAAATCAATAAACAAGTTAAAGGAAGACTGAGTTTTCTCATGGACAACAAATTTCATTGAATAATCCTGAATTATAATAGAAGAATTCTCTTCCAAGAATTGTTGTGCCACAGTTTTCTTTTAATGTCCTGACCCAGTTTCCCTAATTGTCCTATTCAGTTTCTCTGCCTCAGGTTATAACCATTCTCTCTTAATGTTTGATAGAATAAAGGTCTTATATTTTAGACTATAGGCTATATTTATTCCCTCTTAATGTTTAATGGGATAAAAGTCTTTATCCATTTTAGACATTAGAATATCAGTAATAACCTATAAAAAATCCTGTATCCAATATTCAGGGCTGGATTCTCCTTCAGCTCTGGGACCAACCATGGATCCATTGGTCCCAGTAAATCTCTCCATTTAATAAATTCTGTATTGAATACTCTTTAGTAAGCTTGATTTAATGTTGTTTTTGAGGGAAGAGTTGTCAACTTCCTGGTTTCTCCCTGACATCTTGGCTCCCATATTTCTTTAGTTTAAGTCAATGAAATCTGTTACCAGACATCTAATGAAATGTTACATGAACCAGTGACTAGCTCTATTTAGGTTCAACCTACTTGTTGACATGCTCAAAATAGTATGTTCTTGAGTCTAATATAACCACAAGTGATCTTTATGCCTTCTAACAAATTATTTCTCTTGCCGATTGTCTTCAACTTTAAAATGATATATATATATATATATATGTAAGTATGTATGTCATGTAAAACATTTTTATAATAGTCATATTGTAAAAGAAACATAGACCAAAAAATGTTCTGGTATGCTAGTGCTCCTCCTCACCCTGGGACTGCCATCCAGGACTGTGATTAGGATCTGAGAATGGACAAAGCAACAGACTTCTTACTTCAGTGCTAGTAAAAAGAGCCTTGTGATCTTATATATATATATATATATATATATATATATATATATATATATGTATGTATGTACATATGTCATGTAAAACATTTTTATAATAGTCATATTGTAAAAGAAATATAGGCCAATAATTTTAAAATTGTCTCTCCTGAATCAATGTTCTTTTTTTTTTTCCTCCCCTGGGACTGCCATCCAGGACTGTGATTAGGATCTGAGAATGGACAAAGCAACAGAATTTATTTATTTTTAAGGCACATTGTTTTATGAATCATGTTGGGAGAGAAAAATTAGAACAAAAATGAAAACCATGGAAAAGATAAAACAGATAAAATAAAACAAAAGAGAAGTGAACATAACACATGTTGATTTACATTCGGTCTCCATAGTTCTTTTTCTGGATGCAGATGACATTTTCCACCCAAAGTTTATTGGGATTGCTTTGGATCATTGAAACACTATGAAAAACCAAGTCGTTCATAATTGATCATTGCACATTCTTGCTATTATTGTGTATAGTGTATTTCTGGTTCTGCTTGTTTAGCTCAGTATCAGTACATGTAAACCTTTCCAGAGCTTTCTAAAACCAGTTTTTTCATTATTATTTTTTATAGAAAAATTTTATTCCATTACCTTTATATACCACAACTTGTTCAGCCATGCCCCAGTTAATTGGCATCTAGTCATTTTCCAATTCTTTGCTACCACAAAAAGAGCTCCTACAAACATTATTGCACATGTGGATCTTTTCCCCTCCTTTATGATTTCCATGGGATACAGATCCAGGAATGGCACTCCTGGGTCAAAGGGTAGGCACAGTTTGATAGCCTTTTGGAAATAGTTCCAGATTGTTGTCCATAATGTTTGGATCACTTCATAACTCCACCAACAATGCATTAGTGCCAGTTTTCCCATATTCCCTCCAACATTTATCGTTATCTTTTCCTGTCATCTTAGCCAATCTGAGAGTTGTGAGATAGTACCTCAGAATTGTCTTAATTTGCATTTCTCTGGTAATAGTGCTTTGGAGGATTTTTTCATATGACTATAGATGGCTTTAATTTCATCATCTGAAATTTTTTTGTTCATCTCCTTTGACCATTTATCAGTTGCAGAGTAACTTGCATTCTTAAACAATTGACACAGTTTTTTACATATTTTGGAAATGACTTTAACAGAAACATTGGGTATAAAGATGTTTTCCCCAACTTTGTACTTCCCTTTTAATCTTGTTTCTGTTGGTTTGCATTGTGTAAAACCTTTTTAATCTAATGTAATCAAAGTTGTCCATTTTCCCTTTCATAATGTTCCCTAGTCTTTCTTTGGTCATAAATTTCTCTATTCTCTAAAGATCTGATAGTAAATTATCCCTTGCTCTCCTAATTCATTTATGGTATCATCCTTTATGCCCAAATCATGTACCCATTTTTGACTTTATTTGGTATGGGATGTTAGATGTAGGTCTATGCTGGGTTTCTGACATATTATTTTCCAGTTTTCCAGCAATTTTTGTCAAATAGTGAGTTCTTATTCCAGAATTTGGAGTTTGGGAGATTATCAAATATATTGCTATAACCTTTGATTATTTTGTTGTGGGTATCTATTCTATTCCATTAATCTGCCACTCTATTTATTAGTGAGTTTCAAATGGTTTTGATGACTGTTGCTTTATAATATAGTTTTAGATTTGGTACTGCTGAACCACCATCTTTTTTTCCCCATTAATTAATTCCCTTGATATTCTTAACCTTTTGTTCTTCCAGATGAATTTTGTTATTATTTTTTTTTCTGGTTCTATGAAATATTTTTTTGGCAGTTTCATTAGTATGGCACTAAACAAGTAGACCAATTTAAGTAGAATTGTCATTTTTATTATATTAATTTGGCCTAGCCATGAACAGTTGATACTTTTCCAGTTGCTTAGATCTGACTTTATTTGTGTAAGAAGAATTGTGTTCATATAGTTCTTGGATTTGACTTGGCAGGTAGACCCTCAAATATTTTACTTTTTCCACAGTTATTTTAAATGGAATTTCTCTTCCTATCTCTTGCTGATGGGCTTTGTTAGTAATCAACAGCAATTCTGATGATTTGTATGAAGTTTTTTTTTTTTAATTGTACAATTTTGATAAATCTGTGAATTGTTTCTAGTAGGTTTTTGAATGATTTTTTTTAGGAATCTCTAATTATATCATCATATCATCTGCAAAGTGATAGTTTTATTTCCTCATTGTCTATTCTAATTCCTTTAATTTCTTTTTCTTTTCCTATTGCTAAAACCAAGATTTGTAATACAAGGTTAAATAATATTGGTGATAATGAGCATCCTTATTTCACCCCTAGTCTTATTTGTAATGCATAGAATTTCTTTCCATTACAAATAATGCTTGCTATTAGTTTTAGATAGGTACTGCTTATTATTTTAAGGAAAGCTTCCTTTATCCCTTTGCTTTCTATTTTTAAAAAAATAGTAATAGGTGCTATATTTTGTCAAAAGTTTTTTCTGCATTTATTGAGATTATCTTATAATTGCTGTTGGTTTTGTTTACTAATATAGTCAATTATGGTAACAGTTTTCCTCATATATAACCTGTCCTGCATTTCTGGTATAAATCACACTTAGTCATAGTATATTATCCTGCTAATAAGTTTACATAATCTCTTTGCTAATGTTTTATTTAAATCAATATTCACTAGGAAGATTGGACTGTAATTTTCCTCCTCTGTTTTGTCTCTTTCTGGTTTAGGTATCAGTACCATATTTGTGTCACAGAAGGAATTTGGCAGGACCCCTTATTTATCTATTTTTCACAATAGTTTACATATTCTTAGAATTAATTGCTCTTTCAGTGTTTGATAAGAATTTACTTGTGAATACATATAACTAAAGAGTTTTTCTTAGGGAGTTCATTAATAGATTATTCATTTTCTTTTTCTAAACAGAACTATTTATGTAATTTATTTCCTCTTTTGTTAATCTGGGAAATTTATATTTCTTTAAAATACTCATCCATTTTGGTTAAATTGTCAGACTTTCTGCCATATAGTTGGGCAAAATAGCTCTTAATTATTGCTTTAATTTCTTTTTAATTGGTGGTAAGTTGACATTTTTTATTTTTGATGCTGGTCATTTGGCTTTTTACTTTCCTTTTTCTAAACAAATTAATCAAAGATTTATCTATTTGATTGGGGTTTTTCATAAAATCAACACTTAGTTTTATTTATTAGTTCAATAGTTTGCTTAGTTTCTATCTTATTAATCTATTCTTTGACTTTCAAATTTTCTAATTCGGTAGCTTTTTTTTTTTTCCCTACCCTTTTAATTTGCATGCCTAAATCATTAATTTCCTCTTTCCCTGTTTTATTCATGTAACTATTTAGAGATATAATAAAATTTCCCCTAAGGTCTGCTTTGGCTGCATCCCATAGGTTTTGGTATGTTGCCTCATTATTGTCACTCCCTTGGATGACATTATCGATTGTTTCTGTGATTTTTTTGTTTGATCAACCCATTGTTTTGAATTAGATTATTTATTTTACAATTTGTTTTTAGTCTATCTTTCCATGGCCCTTTATTAAATATAATTTTAACTGCATTGTGGTCTGAAAAGGAAGCATTTCCTATTTCTGTCTTTCTGCATTCGATTGTGAGGATTTTATGTTTGAATACATGGTCGATTTTTGTGTAAGTGCCATGTACTGCTGAGAAAAAGGTGTATTCCTTTCTATTTCTATTCAGTTTTGTCCAGAGGTCTATCATATCTAGGTTTTCTTGAGTTTTATTAACCCCTCTTACCTCAATTTACTTTATATGGTTGCTGGCTGTCAGATAGTCTGTTGGTCAATGATAACAGGGTTTCGAGACAAATGAGCAGCAATAATGAGGTACTTAAGGTGGGCACAGACAAAATTGGATGCTCGCCACCTGACCTAGAGATATTTCAGACCTAAAAACACATGTCTGAAAGATTCTCCCAGTCCTACCCAGAGAATTATGGGCCTGCACTTGTGCACAAAGACAGAACTAGATTCCTCTTCAATGGCACCTCTGAGCCATAAAATTTGTATATCAGTAACATGAAATACCTGGTTTCTCTAATTATTCCCTACAAATTTTTCTTCTTGCTCCTGGTTTTTTGCTAATATCATTTAATTTAATTGACTTGGAGATAGGTCTATGCCTGATACCTCACAACATCCACCTAAATCTCCTTGAACCCCAAAAATCTCTTTTTGAGGTTAAAAGGCTCCAAGTTTTTCAATAAGTTCTCATGTGATATGCCTGGGCCTGAAACCCTTCTTCAAGGTGGTTACCCTATTTCTAAAAACTTTCCATGTTGACAAAGTCCTTTTTAAAATAACTTTGAACTATAGAGGTCTTCTTAAGAGGGTAGTTTGCAATAGAACTAATATCCTATTCTTGAAAGATATACATTAGCCTAATTTAATGTCTCATTAGTTTTTTCATTACTGTGTCACACCAGTGACTCATATTTAACTTGTGGTTCAATAAAATCTCCTGATTTTTTTTCTTGATATATATCTGTATAACCATAATTTTTCTCTCATGTCCTTGAGAATGACTGGTTATAAAACTTAAAATGTGATCTTTTATATTTATCCTTCTTAAATTTCAAAATAATATCTTTGGTCCAAAGATTTATGGGTGGAAGAAATACGTTATTTTTCTAAGGCTCAAAACTTAGAACTTAAAAGTTCATTCTCACTGTCATTATTGGGACTTCAGTCAGAGAATGAATTGCTTGGAAAACTTGCCTTGCCCTGGGGCTCTGCACCTGGCTCTCTAGTAATAAGTAGAACTTTTGCTTGCTTGGAAATATGCTTCCAAATATACTTATCTCCTGGGATTTGGCTAATTTCACAAGTTGTGAGAAGACCATAACACCCATTGACCCCTCCTGAGAATGAGGCTGGGGTTGCAGGGAGGAGGGAGCTCTCAGGACTGTACTCTTGTCAACAGCAGGCTCTTCTGGTGATTATAGATTGCCAGAAATTGCATCAGATCAGGGCCTGTGCAAGATAACAAGGTCAGAAAGTGTGATGATCTGTGACAGGGCCTGGCCCCTCAGGCTTCCAAACCAAGTGGCTTTTAAAACTTTCTATTCCCCCATCTATTCTACCTCAGTGCTTTGCCTATAGTAAATAAGTTACTGAGAGAATGAACAATACTAATATTAATAATAGAAGTTAACATTTACATATTTATTCATGTATATGATAACCTTGTAAAGTAGATAGTATTATTACTACTTTTGAAGATGAAGAAAATGAGAATAAAAAGCATTGAAAATGAGGATGAAAAACATTAAAGCCTCGCCCAAAGCTTCCTAGCTAATAAGTATCTCAGCCAGGCCACAAATTCATAATCCCTAATCCAGAGCTCTACCCACTATGTTCCCAATTTGCCTAATTTAAAAGGAACTTAAATTAACATAATATTTTAATTCAAATCACTTTCTTCACAAAAAATCATGGTCTCAAAGAACAATATACCAGCAGATAGATTCATGTGATAAATTGAGTAAATCAAGGAAGAGTTGAGCTATTCCACAACTGCTTCTTTTGAAAGTGTGTCTCTTCAAATTATCTTCCTGCCCACAATGTGTGTGTAAGCATGAATATATTGATATATAGCTAGTGGGAAATACATGTTAGAGGTGGTTCCAGAACAAGGAGCACTTGAAAAAAGAGTCATTTATTTCCATTAAATGATTCAAGTAATTTTGGCCCCCGAAAGTACAAGAATAATCCAGATATGATGGCTTCCTCATACAGTTTGCCATGTATATGAATTGTGTAGATAATTTTACTCACATAAATGACTTCTTATTTATAAATAACTTTCTCATATATACATATATGTATATATACATACATTTACATATACATATATATTTGCTTCCTGTCTCCCTGTTTAGATTGTAATCTCTTTGGGGACAGGGACTATGGTGAGCCTCTTTTTTTTTTATCTCTAGCACTTAGCACAGTTCCTGGCACTTGCATAAAATAAAAAAATGCAAGAAGGATAATAACTAACCTTTTACTTTGACTTCATATTTGTAGAACATTTCCCTCCCCCCAATACCAGGAAACAGAAATTTAATTATTATTAGTCTCATTTTACAGAGTTGAAAGCTGATTCTTTGACTCAAAATGACTTTTTCATTCATGACCACATAAATAACAGAAATGCAATTTGAACTCATGATTTCAGGTTCCAAATCCTTATATAATATTGCCTCTAAAACTTGCCTCTAACCTCTGTCAGAGAAAAAAGAGATACTATCTGATCAAGAGGGGCAATATTATGAAAATCTCGTAGAAGATGATAATTTGAATTTGGCCTTGGAAAATACATGCTTTTTTAAACTTGGCCTTGAAGAATAAGTGATAAAAACTATAAAGGAAAGGAATTACAAGAATCAATAATAGTGAGAGCAAAGATTGGGGAAAAATCACATAATTGGGTTTGTAGTAACTAAGATTCAATGAGATACAAGTTTAACTTGGAGTAGAACTGAATGAGCATTTTTGATGACAGAGAAAACAGTTTAATCTTTACAACAGAGAAACCAAATATTTAATATTTAATAGGGAATAAGTAGCCATATTTTGGCTAGGGTAGGATTACTATGATTATGCTTTAGAAAAAAAATTTACAAGGTCTATGTAAGACAC
Source organism: Sminthopsis crassicaudata (assembly GCF_048593235.1). Lineage (NCBI taxonomy): Eukaryota > Metazoa > Chordata > Mammalia > Dasyuromorphia > Dasyuridae > Sminthopsis > Sminthopsis crassicaudata. The sequence continues at coordinate 246,358,143 of NC_133622.1, forward strand.
ATAGGAAAGAAGCCCTTGTGAGCAATGTAATCCAGAGAAAGCTGAAGTCACATTGAAGAAAGATTGTCAGATTTGTTCTTTAGGAATCATCCTGTTCACTGTAGTTCAGAAATGCAGGTAGAGGCAAAATATTACAAGAGCAGAGTCATGAGGGATACCTGGTTATATTTAACCAGGGAAAGTAATTATTATTAATAATATAATATAATAATAAGTAATTATTATTAATAATATAATTAAATATTATATTTAATCAGGGAGGACATAGTCAACCTGAGTGCATCACTGCTGACTAGGAAATCATCTTCTAAATCACCAAATTATGATTAAAGAAAGAACAGATTTATTTTTGTTATAGCTCTGAAATCTCTTCCTCAGTCAATTCCTGAGAAATCATGACTTCAGGCCTCTTTCTCTTGCTGGACCTCTGGCTATCTCTGCAGATCAGAGATCAGTGCCACCTTTAATGGAGGACTTTTGTCTATTTTTTTTTGTCTATTTTTTATCTTTAATCGAGGAGTTTGTCTATTTTTAGTGTTTGTCTATTTTTCTTCTCTCTATTTATTTTGACTATTATCCAATTTTATTTATATGGATGTGCTTTATAATGGAATGAGGCTTTCCTTTTTGTATAGAAATGAGCAAGAAACAAAATAGGGGTCCCCAGTTGGGGCTTAGGGTGGAATATTTTTGGGCCATATGAAATGAAGAGTATGACAGATTTAGTGACAAATACTGAGAAGTATGAATTTTATGTCAGATATAAACAAGATTTTTTTAAAACATAAGTAAAATATTTTAGTTGTACTGAAATAAATAAATAACATAGAGAGGGATATAAAATGCTATTTCTATGTAAATATTTAAAATAATATATGTTATATATCTACAATATGAGATTATATATATTTACACATATTTATATATAGATAGGGTTATATATATGCATATCTATAACTATTTCTGTGTATATATATCTATAAATACATATATATATATAAATACATAAAAATACATATATACATATAAATATATATAAATACATATATATTTATATATATACACCCATACACACACATAATTATAAGTATATATAAATGTAGATTTTGGGGCATTGGTATGTATGAGGCATTTGGTAGTGTTGTGGATAGATTGCCGGCCTAGAGTCAGGAGCACTTGAGTTCAAGTTTCAAGTAAGTTACAGTTACTAAATAGATAACCCTGGATAAATCATTTTATTTCTATTTCCTCAGTTTCTTCAACTGTAAAATGTAAATAATGTTAGCATCTATCTTCTAGGATTAGTGTAAGTATGAAATAAGATATTTGTTAAAATTATTTAGCACAGTACTTAGCATATGGTAGATGTTATATAAACATGTCTACGTATATATGTATATACACACAAATCTAAACAGCTATACTGTATATATGTATAGATATGGGTGCATATAAATTTATATATATGTATAATTATGTATATATATATATATATAATATGTAGATATATAAATTACATATAATCATATAAACACATTTTTATCTGAATAGATATTTTGATGTTGGATTTCACATTCATATAAACATAAATACATATATATGTGTGTATAGATAGAGATATAGAGAGATATCTGTAGCTAAAATTTCTCCTTCCTAATCAGATGCTCAAACTCTAATCTATAATGTTCCCTTGCAAAGTCAAAAAAGTTTTATGGTGACATGTATGGTGTGGGAATTGAATACATAATTTGGACTCCATCTTGTGACAATTCTGGAGTTAACTCAGTTCCCTTTCTACTCAATCTAATTAAATTTCTATCTCAAGACAAAATATTTTTAAATGGTGGTAATCCTGAGAAAACTTTTATTTTATTATTTGAGCCTGGCCCTGTGTGGTTCAGAAGGTAGACCACCTCTCTCTGACCCTTAGAAACTATAGAACTGGATTACATTGATCAGAAAGCCTATCACACCTGAAGACTGAGGCAAGGAGTTTAATCACAATTATGCATCTCAAGCAACCTCTAGGTCTTGATTGAAAACTGGCCTCTTACTGGTCAATCAGTTCCTTTGATTGAATATAGTTTCCTTGGGAGGGGGGAGTGATATATATCTTTTTCTGATTCTAAGGAACTATATCTGTTTGTTCTCTCCCCACTAACTTGGAAATTCCTAATTTTTCCTACAGTTAGACATCAGATTACTTCATTTTGTATCATAGTTGTACCTTATTAATTGTTTTCTTTTAATTAATTGGTCTAATTTGATTAATTGTTCATAATATACAAAAAATTGTTTCACTCGATATTCAGTACCTTTGGACTGACTAGATAGTTGAGTGAGTTTTATCAAACTTATTTTGCAAATAAACCTTTAAGCTCCCATTATTTCTTGGGTTATATTAGTTATCTATAACCATAGAATAAAACACAGATAAAAAGATCAGAGGACAGTTGTAAAAATTTATAAATTGTTAGTAGTAATTCTGTATCTCTATTTTGGAGGATAACAAAAAGCCAATAATTCCATCTCCCAGGGCCAGGCCAAACATTATGAACTCTGCTGAGGTGTGAGGAATTCTGGAAATCACACTATCCAGAAGGTCTGCACCTGGATCCTTGTATTGACACAAAAATGAATAACACGCACACAGAGAGGCAATCTTCTTAACCCCCCAAATTGAAATCCTGAAAACTTGGAGAAACATCATACTTCAATTGCTCTTCTCAGATTTTGTGCAAATTAAGACTCCCTTTCATATACATACCTTTTCCTTTCATCTCATTTTTTCCTGTATTTAGGACACATTCACTTGTTTGGGAGGATTTTGTTCAGTCATTCAGTCATGTGTGACCCCCGTGGATCATAGCACATCAGGTCCTTCTATTCTCCATTATCACTCAAAGTCTGTCTAAATTTTTGTTCATTATCTCCATGACATTATCTATGTCATCCTCTGTCATCCCTTTTTCCTTTTGCCTTCAATCTTTCCTAACAACAGGGTCTTTCTGATGAGTCCAATCTTTTCATCATATGGCTAAAGTATTTAAGGTTCAACTTTAGCATTTTACCTTTCATTGACTAGCCGGAATTAATTTAATTATTAGCTAATTTGACCACCTTTCTGTACAAGGGACTCTCACAAGTCTTCTCCTGCCACAAAATTCAAGATGTTTTTCAAAGTAGTTTGAAATAAAACTGGAAAATCTCTTCAATGGCAGGAGTCTATCTTAGTCTTTTCATGATATGTAAATGAGTGATTTTCAGAACTATGTTGTATAAAAATATTTTTAGGAGCATATGGAACTAATGACAGAAAGAAAGTACAATTTAGATTATTTCATAACTCTAGACATCATAAGGGATTGGAAAAATAAAGCATTGATAATGAGAACAGGGATTGAAGGTGAGAAATTAGGCAGAAATCTATGACTTGCTTTTAGGTGCCTAAAAAGGCATTAGTGTTCTGCTAGATGGGTATGGGTAAATAGGGAGTACTTATATAATCTATCTTGGAGGAAAAGTCTGGATTCACTGTGAATGACACCAAAAAACCCATGAATTAGTGATTGGGTGCATTAAAAGCGGCATAATAATTTAAGCCAAAGCATCATGCTTTGGAGATACAAAGAAAATGAAAATTAGAACAGTTCAAGTTTTCAGGTGTTGATAGTTTAATGGAAAGGTATGGTATGACATATTTATGGTTTTATACATATCAAGTCAAATATTTTGGAAAAATAATTTCAAAAAGTAGAGCACACCAATTATTGAGAGGATTCAAAAAAGGCTTGCTGTAGAGACGATACAACTGAGCTTAAAAGCAAATTAGTGTATATGGAAAATATAGGTAAGGAGAGAACTTAGGGGGCATGGGAATTACCTGGGAAATAGAATAGAAATGGGAAATATAACTTCATTTAAAGACAATAATGGGGCAACTAGATGGCAATGGATAGAGCACTGGTCCTGAAGTCACAAGGAGTTCAAATTTGACCCCAGACACTTAACACTTACTATCTGTGTGATCCTAAGCAAGTCATTTTACCCCTATTGCCTCACCAAAAAAGAACAACAACAAAAAGGAACCAAGACTGTCCTAAGAAGTCATGGGAGTATATAATAAGACAATAGTTACCAGCATAGTTTGAATGAAACAAATGGTGCTGGACAGGACATCCCCCTATCTGATTCTGTACACTCTCACTGGCTTTTCTAATATCTTCTTCAACGTGCTCCCAACTCAGTTTCAGCTTCTGTGTTTTCTGAACACCTTAAAAATTCAACTCAAATTCCACCTTCTATAATAAGCTTTTGCCAAGAGTAAAGGCAAGGTCTCACCCACGCTCTCTTCCAAATTCCTCCAAATAATGATTCTAAATAGATTCTGGAGCAGGAGAAGCCTCAAAATGATGGAGTGAAACAATTTTCCAGCCCAAGACAATGTAAAAAAGTCAGCAGAAAAGGTCTATTGGATCTGAGTGAGAGTGGAGCACAGTACATAGACCATGCTAAAGCAGACCCATCAAACCAGGAGTTGGTATTGGGAGTCACTGGATCAGTGGCAGCCCCAACTTCCTCCAAAGCTTTCAGCCCACATACAGTAGCAGGAAAGAAACAACTGATCAGGGGAGAATCACAGGGGTCTTTTGGCCAGCACTGTGTTAGAACTCTGTGGCTTTGCCCATTCTCAGATCCTGATCACAGTCCTGGGTGGCAGTCCCAGGGTGAGGAGGAGCACAAGCATACCAGAACATTTTTTAGTCTGTTTTTTTTTCTTTTACAATATGACTATTATAAAAATGTTTTGCATGACTATATATGCTATATTCACTATAATGAATTGCTAGGAAGGGAGAAATGGAAAAAATTTGTAACTCAAAATTTTAAAACTGAATATTCAAAATTATTTTTATATTTAACTTTGGGGAAATAAAACAAGGAAAAAGTCAGATAAATAATAATATCAAGAATTGCATTATCTGATAAACATTTATGAGAAATTCAGAGTCACCCCAAATTGATGATAAGTCAAATTACAGGTATGCATGAACTCACTAAGGAAGAGAAGGTAAAGGGAGAATGGTGCTGAGAACAGATTTCAGTACCTCTGTTATACCCCTTCACTTTTAGATAGCACTCTTTCTTATGTTTAGGTAGAAGGAAGGGATGCCAATAAATGGAACATCCAAAGAGAGTTTGAAGAGTTAGCAGACTTGGGATAATAGTATATGACTAGAAATGGGTAAGTTATTGTTTTCTTGTTTGTGCACCTTAGCCCTTTCTCTTCTTTTTGGTACAGCATTTGTGTTTCTTGTTTTTTACTTTCTCCTTTTTTTTTTTAAATTAAGGAATCCAGTACTTAGCACAGCTTCTGAGACACAGAAGGCACCTAATTAGTATTTATTGATTAACAATATTAATTAATTATTAATTATAATTATTAATATTAATTATTAATAATATTAATTAATTATTAAATAATAATAATTGATTAATTAATATTAATCAATAAATACTAATTAGGTGCCTTCTGTGTCTCAGAAGCTGTGAGATTAATAATAATGATTATTAAATACTAATTAGGTGCCTTCTGTGTCTCAGAAGCTGTGAGATTAATAATAATGATTATTAAATTTAGTCTTCTTTACCTGTATTGTGGATCCAGGACTTCTTGGATCATTTTTTTTTTTATCTTTATTTCAATAGATACCTGGTGCAATGCCTCATGAATACTCACCTGTGATAAAATATTAAAAGAGGAAAAAAAAAACAAATCATTCTAAGATTGTAAGGGAAAGAAAAGAAATTGGAACTGTACAATTCCTGGATGGCAAGAAAGAAAACAATCAGGGAATTGAACAGTGTGAGCTCTAAGAGGAACTTTTTGATTATTCTCTTCAAGCTGAAGGCAATTACCAAGAGAAATAATTTGTTTGAAGGTATAGAGACCATTTGTGGTTGAACTGGAGTTCAGAATATACTTACTATTCTGAACATGTCAACAAGTAGGTTGGACCTAAATAGAGCTAGTCACAAGTCATGTAACAGACTTCATTGGATGAGTCTGTTAACAGATTTCATTGATTCAAAGTAAACAAACATGGAAGTTAAGATGGCAGAAAGCCCAGCCCTTAATATGATTGTTCTCCTAAAGTCACATTCAATCCATAAAGTGAAAATATATATACCTCATTGAACAAACTGGGACTTCTTGAATTGGGATTTACTTACTCAAAAGGACTTCTATTCTTGACTTGCTCTATGGACACACACACACACACACACACACACACACACACACACACACCCCACTACAATCTGCAGATTGATTCTTTTTTTTTTCAAGATACTAGCGTAACTTGAAACAAAACCTGTATCTGTATATATAGATATCATAGATGATTAGACAGGCAGAAAGATAGATATTTGATAGACAATTTATTGATTATTTTGTATTGCCAGACAAACTGTGCTGAATAAAACCTTAGTTTTCAGTGAGATTTGAGGTGCCTTGACACTATGTGGACAACATTGTCAATGAAGTCAGTCCAGAAGAAAGAAGTCCTTATGATCCTAAGAATAATGTCAACCCTATCTCCTGGAAAGTCCTTTTTAGTTCTATGTGTCTCCAGCTTTGATTCTCATTTACATTGTAGCATATTTCTCTTGGAACAACTACAATTGTTATTTCATAATATCAAACAAAATCATTTCAAGAATTACATTTTGTGAGAGAAGTTCATGCAAAATTGAGACAGACTCAAATTGAGGAAAGGTAAAACTATAGGCATGGATGAAGTCACTAAGGAAGAAAAAGTAAAGGGAACATGGTGCCCACGACAGATTGGGGCACATCTATTATACCTTTTCCTTTTTAGATAGCACTCTTCCTTACATTGAGGAAGAAGGAAGGAATGCTACTAAATGGTACATATAAGAAGAATTTTAATAGAAGACTTGGGATAACAAATTGTGACTAAAATCAGATACTACTATTATTTTTGTGTGTGTGTGTAAATTAGCTCTTTCTCTTCTTTGTGGTATAGTATTTGTACTTCTTTTTTGTTGTTGATTGCATAAGGAATTAAGTGCTTTGTATAATTCCTGACACAAAGTAGGTACCTAATTACAATTTATTGATTAATAGATTGATTGAATTTGGTCCTCTCTGTTCCTGACCTACTGTAATAAGAACATCTAGTAATATTGGTTTTTATCTTATATCTATAGATACCTGGTCCAGTATCTCATGTATAACCCCTTGTGTGTTTGTGTGTGTGCATATGTGTGTGTGTATGTGTGTGTGTGTGTTTGTTGTTGTTGTTGTTATTTTTTAGAAATTTGTTGAAAGATTTTGAATGGACTGACATTTTGCATTATTGTTAGATGGGATAAAATATACTTCTCCTTCCTTCTCTAGGGTATTACCTGTGTAATAAAATTTCAAAAAGAAAAAAAAAATCAAAGTATACTAAAGTTTTAAAGGAGGTCTCAGTGTATACAAGTATATAATAAAATATGTCTTCAACCCATGGCACAAAATCTGCCAAAATAATGTATTCAAACAGACAAAATAAATTTATTTGAAGAACTCAAAGGGTCAATATCTTTACTTGGATCATGCTCACACACCAGAATTTTGCTATGGAACAATATCCAAAACATAACTTTAGATTAGTTCATGTCCACAATTCTCACTTAAACATTCAAGAAAAACTCCAGATATAGGGTATAGAAAGGGTTTTACCTCCGCCATCACAGAAAGTGCATACGATGCAAAAGACTCAGATGAGCCAAAGAAATATAGAAGCAAATATTGTCCAATCATATTATGACAGATCCATCACTTCTCACGTCCTTCTCCCTTTTGCTCTTAAAGGCAAAGACATTGGAAAACATTTGCCCATGTTTATCTCAAACCTACACTAGTAGAACATTTCACGTTATGCTAAGATCGGCAAATTCCAGATTTCTTGATCACTCTTTTCACAGGTTAAGTTCTTCACTGCTTACTTTTAGTGATTACTGCCTAGAAGATTTCCTATTTTGTCTCTTTTAGCCCTTCAATATACATTTCGAGTCACTGAAACATTTTCACTCCAAACTGATTGGTCAGATCAGAGAGGCCAAGGGTAAGTGCTAAGATGTCACCAAGAGAATCTGGCTTAGTAGCTATTAAATGGAAAAATTGTCCATATGATATATATATATATATGCATATATATATATATCATATGGACAATTTATATATATATATATATATATATATATGTGTGTGTGTGTGTGTGTGTGTGTATAGTTTTATTTTTTATTTGTAGATAACACATTAAATCAACACATTAAACTATGAATGTCACTTTTAGGGTAGTTGTATTATTACATGGGCATGCAAGACCTGATTCATACATTCTCTTACTTTTTAATTGTTTCAAAGACAGACATTTCCTTCTTGGGGAAAAAGGTAGTTTTGATTATCCTGGACAGTGCAATTTTGATTTGCATGTTTCTCAGACTATAAATAATAGGATTCATAAATGGAGGCAAAACTGTGTAAGTCATTGAAATCAGAAGATTCTGGACTGAGGAAGTGTCTGATGGATGACCAAAAATACTGACCATACCAGCAAGAAGGAATAAGAGGAGGATAATCAGTTGAGGTGAACAGGTAGACAAAGCTTTGTAACGCCCTTCCACAGAGGGCATTTTAAATACAGCAGAGAAGATATAAGTATAGGATATGATTAAAAAAACAAAGCAGAATAAAACTAAAGTGGAACTGGTGGCAAGGAGTACATACTCAGTATTACGAACCTCAGGAGATGAGACCTTCAAGACATGAGGGATGTCACAAAAAAACTGATGGATCACATTGGATCCTGAGAAAGGCAAACGGAACATATTCCCTGTGTGTGCAGCTGAATAGATGAACCCACTGACCCATGAACCAGTTGCCGCCCAAAAACAACGGAATGGTGTCATGATGACCCCATAGTGCAAGGGGTGGCAAATGGCCACAAAGCGGTCATAGGACATCGCCACAAGCAAAGCAATTTCTGTTGCAGCAAAGAAGATAAAGAAGAAAACCTGAGCACAACAGCCCAGGAGAGAAATGGATTGATTGCCTGTCAGGGAACTCACAATGAATTTGGGAAGAGTGACTGAGATGCAGCCAAGATCCAACAGGGATAGATTGCTCAGAAAAAAATACATTGGAGAGTGAAGGTGTGGGTCAGTGACAATGGCAGTGACAGTGAGGAGATTCCCCATCAGGGCTGCAATATATATCAGCAAGAAAAGAGTAGCGTGCAAGACCTGCAGCTCTCGGATGCTGGAAAATTCCATAAAGAAGAATTCCATGATGATGGTACAATTGTTCTTGTCGTCCAGGGTCATGGAATTCATCTTGTAACAATATGAGTAGAGGATACCAAATTCTAGAAAGAGAGAATAAAAACACTTTATTACATAGAAAAATCATGAATTTCAATCTATTCTTACTCATCATGTTAGAGAGGCAATCAGACCACTTTTAAAAGCTCATTCTCTTGCAATCCAATTCAATCCATAAAGTGAAAATATACATCTCACTATGCAAATTGGGGCTTCTTGAATTGACTTAATAGTGATGAAGTTTAGAATTGGGGTAACTAAATGAAATTAGGGTTTAATTGAGGTCTAGTGGCAGGTTCAGGGTACAGGGAGTCAAATAGAGCTCCCCTGCAACCCTTTTGGATTTGGCACAAGGATACAGAGTTAAATGAGGCCTAGTGGTGGTGCAGAGTCACCTGTAAAGGAAGTTACAGACTGGAAAACCTAGATTGATAAAAGAGGTTTATTATGGGGTTTGGAAGTAAAGTTAAAGATTATTTAGTAAAAAGTGAAGGTAGAGATAAGAGGGCACTGGAACAAATGTTTCAGTGGGCAGAGATCCTTGGTGCCAGGTGTAAGGCTGCCATGTTTGGGACCTCTGCAAAGAGAGGGCTGCTGACAGGAGATATATATGTTCCAATCAGAGAGTCAAAAGTCCAATGCATTAAAAAAGAGAGAACTTTTGACTGTCCCTTATCACTGAGGATGGAAATCGTTGTTTTATTGTTTATATATATATATATATATATATATATATATATATATATATATATATATATATATATATATATATATATATTTATATAGATAGATAGATAGATAGATAGATAAATAGGTAGATAGATAGATAGACAGATGGATAGATGGATGGATAGCAACTTGATATGCTATATGTATTCCTTTATAATAATATTTAAAGATTTTGTGATTTTGTCAAATTTGGAAAATACTAGCAAAAAATCTCTTCTTCAACTTCAGTAGTATCAACTAATAATAGGCCTAATTGCCTCAAGCTATACAAAATAAAGTGATTTGGGGAAAGGCACAGCAAACAGTTTCCATCACAGTCTGGATTTGAATCCAATCATTCAGACAAGGTTATTTCTCTAACTAATTTTATGCTTCCTGTTAAAAATCAATGATAGTGATAATAATGATTATAATGATAATATAACAGCAGTTATTTTATTTGCACAAAATACATTCATAAAAAGTTAGACTTTTCAAAACATTTTATCCAAAGGAACTCATTTACAGGGACTTACTCATAGGATAAGAACAGATCTTATCCCACTTCAATAAAAATTCATTCTGTTTAACCCACACTGTCCACCTGAAGTTACCTGAGCTATATAGGTAGTGTCTGTTTATGTGGGATACAACAAAAATAATAACCAATAATTACCTGGTAGTCTTTTGCAAAATATTTCTACAAATATCATATTCTTAGCTCAAACTCTGTGACCTGTTTCAAGTATTATATCCATGTTATGCACAAGAAATTAAAGTGCAGAGCAGTTAAATGATATCCTGTTACATAGCTGCTGTCACGTGGTTCTCAAACTTTTTTTTTTTTGTTCTCAATATCCCTTTTATAACATTAAAATTTGTTGAAAATATGTCCAAAGAGTTTTATATGGATTATGTTTATGACTACTTGCCATATTAAAAATAAAAACTTATTTTGAAGTTGTGGACCCTCTGAAAGGCTATCAAAGTTCCCCAGGATTAATTGGACTATACTTTGAGAACCACTAGAAGGAGGATTTAAACTGCAGTTTTCCTTAAATCAAGTCTATCATTCCATAACAACTCTCTAAAGAGTGATTCCATAGGCAGATTTTAAGCCCAAGACTTCTAAGACCTATTTTATTAACTAAAGAAATTGACCATTCAGAAATCAAATAACAAAAAAACCATAAATACCTGAGTGAAGAGTTGTGGCATTTCTCCTTGCCAAAATTCGTATTGATTATTTTTCTTTACCAAATAATAGGTGGTCAATAGTATCTAAAGATTACCTCTGTCTTCACTGTATTGGTTCTATTTTCATTTGGATTTTCAGAGGCAAAGAGAGCTGATACTGTTCAATGTGAGGCTACTAGATTTGCTGAAATATTTGATGAACCTTATGAGAATGAAAATATACTGCCCAATGTCCTTTGGTTAAATGGTTTCTGAAGTCACTGAAGAGCCAGAGCTATAATCTCATCCTTATTAAGCACAGATTCTCTGGCCTTTCCCTGGAGTATAATTAGTTGAGATAAAGGTCTTCTTATTAATAACATGAAGAAAAGACTTCACCCTTTAATATTATTTGGTCCATTAGGACTTCTGTAGTCCATGAGGATCTTCCATTCAATATAGTCCAAAATACAAGGTCATTTTATTTGTTTCTTTTTAAATGTATTTCAAAGGATACTGGTTTTCATTGGAAAAAAAAAAATTGTGTATATCAAGATAGTCATAGCTTCTTTCCTTCCTTCCTTCCTTCCTTCCTTCCTTCCTTCCTTCCTTCCTTCCTTCCTTCCTTCCTTCCTTCCTTCCGTTCTTCCTTTCTTCCTTCCTTCTTTTCTTCCTTCCTTCTTCTTTCTTTCTTTCTTTCTTTCTTTCTTTCTTTCTTTCTTTCTTTCTTTCTTTCTTTCTTTCTTTCTTTCTTTCTTTCTTTCTTTCTTTCTTTCTTTCTTTCTTTCTTTCTTTCTTTCTTTCTTTCTTTCTTTCTTTCTCTTTCTTTTTCTTTCCATCTATCTATATTTTTACCATATATTTATATTTTTATGTATTTATATGCTTATAAATACAGGTATATATATATATAAGTATATACATATATAGCATATTTGTGTGTATATATTTGCATATATTCACATATATTTGCATATGCATTGGGTGTGTATATACTTTAAATGTGATTTTTTAAAATATATATTCTTTCCCAAATTTAATAGAATGTCTGCTGCATGAGAGCAGTATCCATCTTTCTGACTTTAAAAGATCCTATTGAAATAAACTTCCTGTTCTTATCCCTTCTTTGTCTCTCTTCATTCCAGTCTATCCTTCATTCAGTTATCATTGTGGTCTTGCCAAAGCATAGATCTGACTGTTATTTACTATTTAATAAATTTTACAAAATAATCCCTCATATATACCCCTTTTATAATACCAAAAATGTATAAGATTTTCTCTTCCCAGTTCCTAAATGCCTAATTTCATTCTACTATTACTTGTATGTGTTTCTATATATATATTCATACATATACTTTGACTCAAACCCACCTACTATCATTTCTTTAGTATGTTTGTGTATATGTATACATATGTGAATACACATAATACACATACACAGATATGAATGACATGTTATTGGGCATTTACCCTCCCACAAAAAAATTCCACATTTTTATCTATGTGTGTGGTACGGAAATGGTGAGGGGTCACCATATAATAAAAAAAAAGCTGGAGAGAGCTCTAAAGAAAAGCAAAGTTTATTTTACGTCCTCGCGAGAATTGGGCGTCCCACTCTTCGAGTAGACTATCGAAGAGAGGAAGCGCCTCCTGTGGGCAGGACAGCCCCTTTAATCCCTAAAGCAAAACACCCCCTCCCACCACTGACTCTCATCCTCATTGGCTGAGAGTCTTACATTCTAAACGCAAGATCTACCCATGAAATTGAACTTGACCAATAAGTACATAGTTGCCCATATTTGGATGAAATAGGGAGATGATATCATAGGAGGGGAAGGCAATGTCCTTTGCTGGAACTTGAGTCCTTCAGGCCTACTCGAACTCTGAAGTAGATGAAGCCTTACTTGATTTTCGCAACTGTCTTGAGAGATCTCACCTCATCTCATTCATATGCAAAATAAATATATTATGTATGTATACATAGAGAATTATTTATGCATATTTATACATATATAAATGCATAACATATACAATAAATACATAAATATAAAGGAGATGACATGAGTGAAACATGTTTAATCCTTTTCTTCACTAACAGGGTATTGACTATTACCACCTTATCCTACTGACCTAAGTCAAATTAAACTCTTAGACAAAATAATTTATAGGAGATTTTTATTCCTGTAAAGGAAGACCAGAGACTTATAAGAGCAGAAACAAGATGGTGGAATAGACAAAGCATTCAGCTGAGCCCTTCCAACATTTCTCAGGAAACAAATTTAAAATAATGTCTCCAATCAAATTAGAGAGGCAGAACCAATAATAGATCAGAGTGAGACAGTCTTCCAGGCCAAAACAACTGTGGAGTTTGGAAAAAGACAATTGTCACATAGGGGTGGAGGCTGACCCAGAGACCACATGGATAAAATATCAGTGGTAAGACTTGGTGGTGATGACAGAAGGAAAAGTATGTTTGGGAACTCCCAGAACAGAGATGGTAAGGGGACCTGACAACTGAAAGAAATTACAGGGGTCTTCTGTGATAGCCCTGGATTCAGGACCAAAAACTGTTTTGACAACTCCATTGCATATAACCACTTCTGAGTCAAAGTTTAAGGATAAGGAGGAGCAGTTTCTGTCAATAGGAAATAGAAGCCCTAGGGAGCAGTATCAATTCAAGTCCAAGAGATCAGATTCCTGGATAAAGACCAGAGTATAGCTCAGGGGAGCAATGACTACACCTCTTCTGAGACCAGAGGATGTTAGAAGCCTCAAAATCTTCTAAATGCCCAGAATTAGCTCTGAAATCATTTGTATATTTCTAAAATTACTTCTTCTCTAAAATCCTTTCCTCAGTGAAATCTGGTCTTTGAATCATCCTACTCTATGTCTATAATTCCTGGAGATCCCTTCATCAGTCAATGTCAAAAAAGTATGGATACCTAGATTTCTCCATCTCAAACAACACAAAGGAAGTATTCCATAAAAAAAAAAGTTTTTTGATTGATTGACTTTCTGAGAGCTCTGACATCTTTTGCTTCACTTTACCTTTCAGAAACTACTCTGGAACACTGAAGATATTTATCCTTGAATTTCCTAATGGTTCATCATTTAAAGGAAATTTATTTGGAGATCCATATTTCAACACTGAGAAAATTTTGATTAGATATGTGATAAGTAATAATGATAAATAAAAAAATAACATTTTCCTTAAGATATTCTTATAAACATAACAAACCTAGACACATTACAAATGTGTTACCTGATCTACTCTTATTTTTTGGTTAATCCTAGTCTTGAGGCCAATCCATTCTACCATGAGGTGCTTTTCTTTTAGACAAAAAATTGCATTTGCATTGCTTCTCTGGGCTATAATTTACCCATTCTGGCAAAAAAAAAAAAAAAAAGCCTTTATCAGACCCTTTGTCTCCCTGAGGCTGGGGACATCTCCCATTTCTATTGAGCATTCTGATAAAAATGGCCTTCAGCAATTTCTCTTAACTTTCTGCTCAAATTGAATATCCCTTCCTATCTTTTAGATCCTGATTTATTTAGCAAGTTCTCTTTCATTATATCTGAAGGTGGTAATCCTGTTCTAGAATAATCTAGGTGGAAGAATGGAATGCTAGACCTAGAAGCAGGAAGATCTGAATTTAAATCAAGTTTCAGACTCTTACTTGTTGTGACACCTTGGATTAGCTGTTTAGCCTTGTCTAATTTAATTTTTTAATCCACAACTAAGGATAATTATCATAACTACATTGGGGATTACATACTAATTGAGATAGAGGCCCTTTTATTAATAACATGGAGGAAGGAGTTCACCCTTTAATCTTATCTGGTCCATTACAATTTCAGTAATCCATGAAGATCTTCCAAGTAGCCTTTAATCTGATGAAAGGTCATTTAAGTTGGTTTACTTTAAGTGTACTTTATAGGAACAACATCGATTGTCCTGAGGAAAAAATGAGTCTACAGAAATATGCATAACTGTCTGTCTACTTTTCAAATATGCATGCATTTATATGTATATATGCATAAATATATATCAAAATATAATATATACATATTTATTTTATATACAGAAAAATGCTTTAAGAAGATTCTGAAGATCCTGTGGCAGGATAAGCTACCAGACACTGAGGTCAGTTCTCAAATTAAATTGCTAAGCATTTCAACTTTACTGCAGAGAGCACAACTCTGTTGTACTGGGCACAATGTTCTATGACCATATGTGTACTTTCTAAAAAGAATATTTTATGGAAAATTCCTACAGGGCAAGTTTTCATAAGATGGTCAGAAAAAGCCAAATAAGGACACTCTCAATGTATGTATTAAGAACTTTAGAATTGATTGTATTTTATGGGAGACACCTGCCTAGGACCACCCAAATTGATGACCTCATCAGAAGTGCTGTGCTCTTATGAGAAAAGCAGAATTGAATTAGCTCAGAAACAACTGGAGATAGGCAAAGTTGGATAATCTATTCTAAATGTTCATAGGATTTATTTGTGGCTGACCTGGGGAAGAGCATTTCTAGGGCATATTGGTCTGATCCATCATAGTCAGACACAGTGTAATTTGTGACATTTTGGTCCTCTTTGAGAATGAAGGATATCAACCATTCAATATCTTTAACCCATCTTTTATCCTTTGATTAGTCTTTGTCAAGCCTAGATTGCTCTATCTCAACAGTTCTTGATCCATAGATAGAGTAGATATTAATGACTGATCTTTTGAGAACTCTTCTATCTTTTCTTTATTGTACTATTCAGAAGCCACTCAGGAACACTGAAAATACTACTCCTTGACTTTCTACATGGTTCTTTTTTTGAGATCCAGACTTAAGCACTGACAAAATTTGGGTTAATGTAGATAAAATGATGTGGTTACTACATTGAATAAAAAGCAAAGCAAAACAAACAAAAAATATCAAGCTTACAAAGATAATATAGTATTCATGTAGTAATTAGAAATATTATTAAAATACTTTCTATTAAATTCTCCATTAAAGATTCAAAATCTCCAACAAAATGTGGAATGAAAATGTAGCAATGCAAAAAATGATGATGTCCACAGTCATAGCAGTTGGAAATTGAAATATGAGAAAATAATAGGTTGTTGATGATGGCGATTTTTCTCTTTTTTTAAATGTCAGTAGCTTATTAGAGAAAAAACATCAGAAAAAAATTAACTGTTTGCTTAGATGGAATCTTAATCTCAGAATTTAATTGGGAAGAGGAATATTTCACAGAACATAAGTAGTATATATATCTATACACACACATATATATATGTATACATATGCATATATATGTATATAGTTAAAATTTATAGGAAGCATAAAGATCTTCTGAATCAATCCCCAAATTTTGGGGATGATATAACTCAGAATATTTCCTCAAAAATCTATAAAAATTTAGTAGCTAAATTAGTATTAAAAACAATTCAGTGCTGAACTACTGAACTACTGGGCTGAATGTGAATATATGACTCCAATACCAAATGTTCACATTCCATCCAAAAATATTAATGTAAAAGTATACATCAAATACAACAAATTAAGCAAATATTTATTAATAATTTACTATATGAAAGACATTGTTCTTCATTTTGGGATAAGAAAATTCAAAATGAAAAGCAGTCCATTCCTTCAATGAAACTGCCCTTTACTTGAAAGATTCAACTTATTTACAGAAAAGAAGATAGATGATAATTTGAGAAGTGGACAAAGGAAAAATAGAAAGGTCCTAAATTATAAGATAAAAATTGAGAAAGAAAAACTCATAACATATTTAATAATAACTGATTGTCATTTTTAATTCAGCAAAAATTCTCAGGGTGATATTAAGTAATATGCTTTATAAGACTAACCAATATTTTCAGTTCTTATTTGACTCATAAAGTCAAATAGTGGATTAATTTATTGTATATAGATAATCAGAATACCCAACAACATAGAATATATGCATTAGAGACATATAACATTTTTAAACATGATAAGAGAGACAGAGTGTGGGAATCACAGGGATTTCTATTCAGTTCACTAAATTGATTGATATTCTATACTGTGCATAGGATTAAATTAGAGAATTTATCTGTTTTTAAATAGCACATGTTTGATCAAGAAAAGCCCAGCACATGAAGCACTATAATGGAAAAGACCATGATAAGAGGCACAAAAATTTTTTTTTTCCAAGGTGTAGGAAAACATGATTTTGAAGTTCAATATTTATGGAAATCTTTGAAGAGTTCACACTAAATGCCTGTTGAAAAGTGAAAAGTTTTATAAATAGATGAATTTAATGGAATAACATTGACAAATTTTTGAAAAAAATGTGGGCAAATAATGTGTGAAAAACAGAATAGTTTTAAATTAATGTCTTTTACAATTGATTCTGATGTCATATTTTGGTATTAAATACCAATATAGAGGAGTCTAGGGTTGGTGAGATTAATGATATGGTTAATATATGAAGGGAACCTAGGTTGTTATGTGAACTGAAGAGCTCTGGTTCATGGTCCTTTTTAGTTTTCATCTGTGTAGTGCTCATATGTGTAGCCCAACTATTGTTAATATGGCTGGGCAATCAATGTATCTTCATCTTTAAGTACTCATGGGATGTGTCAGTTATTTGCAAGCTTTGGCTTATTCTTAACTTCTGTACTTCTGACATTATTTTCATATTCATATTCATCCTGTTTTCTCGCCTTCTTTCCATCTTCTGTACATTTTCTCTTAAAACTAAGTTAGCTTATAAATCATCTATATTTTCATATTGTTTTCTTACAGTAAATTCCATTTTTTCTTTCCATACTTGGGCATCTTATATCCTTTGCTAACTTCTCCTAAAACACTTTAGTCTATGGAATAATTCAAATATATTTTATTCAGTAACCTTTGGAAATCTGATTTCTTAAAATCAGGCTTATGTTTTAGATCCCCATTGATTTTATGGTCTTTATTGTATCAAAAACTTTTTCTCCCTTGTTTTCTCATAGTTTCCACCATACTGACTAGTTCTCATGGGTTGTGACAATTAAATCCAGAATGGAATTACCTTGTTGGGTCTTCAATATTTTGATGAATGAAACTGATATTAATTCAAATTGGGTAGTTTATTATTTGTTCTGATTTTGACAAAAAAGAAAACAACCCTAAATTACTTATTTGGGAAGTAAATCACAAGCCTAACTCACAGACTCATTCAGTAGTTATGGAAGACTTTAGTATCTAGAATTCTTGGATCAAATAAATATGATAAAGAAGTGCAAAAAATAATGCTATGTAAGTTTATGCTTAAAGTTCATTGGAAGAAAAAAGTCAGGTTATAATTTTAAATATCTAAGGCACATTAGAGGTCATTGAGCCTAAGCTTTTCATTTTATCAGTAAGTAACCTAAGGCTCAGAAAGGTAAGCTTGATTTACCTGAATTCCTGGCAAATAATTATTGGCAGTCTCAGGATTGGAACTCATCTCCTATCTCTAAATTGGAACATTTTCCTCAGCATAATGCTGTCTATCTCTAAATGTACAAAAAGTCATTCATCAGATCCTTACAATGTACAAGAGATTAAAAAGTGCTGGAGTAAATTCAAAACAAATATGAAGAAAAGGGACATCTGCTCAAGAATTCTACAATGTAGTTGGAGATATAAATCATGTAGAGAAGTAACAATAATATATATGTATATATATATATATATATATATATATAAATATATATATATATATATACATATACATATATACATACATATACACACATATCTATATATCTGTATCTATATCTATCTATCTATCTGTCTGTCTGTCTATCTATCTATCTATCTATCTATCTATCTATCTAAAATATCAAGTAAATGAAGTACAAGCCCCAGGATTGTTTCTTTCTGAACTCCATTGACAGTGAACATGATGGTAATAGTGATAATGATGATGACCACTAGTACTGATACTATGCCTTAAAGCCATTTTCCATCCTAATTTGATAACAAATACTTGTTGTAAATGCTTCTGCCATCTTCATATTACCTGTGGGGAAACTAAAGGCAAGAAGGGTAAATAATTAGTCTAAAATCACATACCTAGTAAATATCTGATAGGATTTGAGAAAAAAAAATTGATATCATAGACTCATTTTTTTAAAATCACTGAACCCTATACAACTCAGCCCCAACCTTTTCTTCAAAATGTCTTTATAATGACAGTTTTAAGAATACAAAAAACATTTCTATATATTATACATAACAATTTGATCTAAATCAGTGCCTTATAATTAGTCTCATGATTTCCTTATATTCTGAGTTTTTAATATCAAATTTTCCATTTAATTCTCTTATATTTGCTACAAATATCTGAAAGTCTTTGAATTCATCAAACATCCACATTTTTTTCATTCACAATTTTATTCAATTCTTTTTGGATAATTTATTCTTTGATTTTAACTCATTTTTTTTTGTTCTTTGAAATATAATGTTCCAAGACCTATGACCTTTAAGTACAGATTTTGTGAAATCCAGATTATTTTTCTTTGGTATTTAAGTTATTTTTTTCCTTGTTCCTTGCAATGTTTTCTATTTAACCTGGAAATTTTGAAATTTGTTTATGGTATTATTATGTTTTCTCTCTAGGATCTCTATAAATATTATTGTACATATTTTCTTTTCCTTTATTTTTTGAACTTTTTTTTGTTTACAGTCTTATTAATGGTATTTCTGAGTCAAAAGGCATTTGAAATTTGGAAGCCTTTTGAGCAAAGTTCTAAAGTATTCTCCAAAATGGTAGGACTAGTTTATAACATCACCAACGCATTAGTGTCCCAATTTTTCTATAACCCCTCCCACATATCATTTTCCTTTTTTGTCATATTAGCAATCTGATAAATAAGAGTTGGTATTTCAGAGGTATCTTTTTCTAATCAAAATTGGCTATCAATTGGGGATAACTTATATTCTTATAAATTTGACTCAACTCTTTCTCACTCACTTTAATTAAAATTCTTTATTTTACTTTATGTAATCCCTTGGATTAGAAACGATTTCTATATTTTTATAATTGAAACTTCAAATTGTGCAAGTTGAAACACACATGATCACTTCGAAAGAGCCATTATTTGTACCAATTGACTTAATTGTATGCTATTGGAAAGGGTATCCACCAGAAAAGAAAAGGCATTTATACTTCTAGATGCAATCGTAAATGCAGGAAACACGAAGGGAAAAATATATATCATATATACATGTATATATATATATGCATATATATATATATATATACACAGGCACATATGCATATACACAGATACACACATTTATTTATACATATACATACACACTAATATACATAGATACACATTTATATATGTATATAGTAGTTCCCTGGGAAATTAAACTCTTTATTCCTCAATTTGCTCAATTATAGTCAAGTAAGAGACAATGAAGAAAAGTTAGGGAAAAACACAAGCAATTCAAGAAATTGAATTTCTTATCAAAAGAAAGCTAATTAATTAGAAAAAGAAATACAAAGTATTAAGAAAGAAAATAACTCTCTGAAAACCAGAATTCAGCAAGTAAAATTAAAAGATATTACTTAATAATAAATATTATACATTTGACATGCCAAATACTTATTCTTCAGCATTTTTAAGTTTTCAAGGATGAATGTTTCTTGAGATAAAATATTTTCTT
Organism: Sminthopsis crassicaudata; assembly: GCF_048593235.1. NCBI lineage: Eukaryota > Metazoa > Chordata > Mammalia > Dasyuromorphia > Dasyuridae > Sminthopsis > Sminthopsis crassicaudata. The sequence continues at coordinate 246,379,111 of NC_133622.1, forward strand.
GATCATTTTGCCCATGGCAGCTGTGACCTTCCTGTTCCTCAGACTATAGATAAGAGGGTTCAACAGTGAAGGCAGTGTTGTGTAGGTCATTGCAGTTAAAAGGTTTTGGATAGGTGATATGTCTGATGTGTGCCTGAAAACTGCCATCATTGAAGAAGAGAGAAATAACACGATGATCAACAACTGAGGGGAGCATGTGGAAATGGCCTTGTAGCGTCCTTCCACAGAAGGAATCTTGAGCACATTGGAGAAGATGCGGGCATAGGATGCAATTAAAAAGGCAAAGCAGAATAACAAAAAACATGAACTTGCTACAATTAATACAAACTCAGTATTAAACACATCAGAGGCTGAGACTTTCAAGACATGAGGGATGTCACAGAAAAACTGATGGATCACATTGGATCCTGAGAATGGCAGCCGGAAAATGTTCCCTGTGTGTACAGCTGAATAAAAAAGCCCACTGAGCCATGAGCCAGCTGCTGCCCAGAGACAACGTGCTGGAGTCATGATGATGCCATAGTGGAGGGGCTGACAGATGGCCACGAAACGGTCATAGGACATGGCCACAAGCAAAGCAAACTCTGTGGCTGCAAAAAAGAGAAAGAAGAAGATCTGGGCAGCACATCCCAGGAGGGACAGGGACTGAACGCCACACAAGGAATTCACAATGAATTTAGGAAGCGTGACTGAGATGTTGCCAATATCCAGCAGGGATAAGTTACTCAGGAAAAAATACATAGGACAGTGAAGGTGTGGGTCAGTGATAATTGCAGCACAGGTGAGAAGATTCCCCAGAAGGGCTGCCAGGTAAATCAGCAGGAACAGCACAGCGTGTAAGACCTGCAGTTCACGCATGCTGGAAAACTCCATGAGGAGGAATTCTGTGATGATTGAGAAGTTGCTCATCCCTGCTGATGTGCTGTAATTTAACTGAA